>NC_043988.1:32294273-32571773 GCF_902150065.1 Myripristis murdjan
TCTACATGGCTAAAAAATAAGTAAAGTCAACATCTGAGAGTAACTAAGAGCAAGACAAATCATAGCTAAAATAGACATAAGCCTCAGTCCAAAAAAAGTAGTATCAAGACTGGACTTGAGTACTGCAGCCCTGAGTTTATTCAACCTCCTAAATTTTTAGCACATCCATATACCCTCGTGCTAAAGCTTTATGAGTTTCACTCCAAGGAAAATGTTGATGATGTACTAAAAATTCATTGCCTCTTTTTTCTCTTTCCATTACTTCGTCTGTATCTCTTTCTTCCTTTGCCTCACTTCCTCCTGCCCAATCCTGCTTCCTCTGTCCCTCCCTCTCCGCCGCCTTTCCTTCTTGTCGTTTTAATATTTCACTTCACCTGTCCCCCTCCATGTTCTGTCCTTGTCTATTTTGCTCTCTGTCTTCCTTCCCTCGCTGTCTGGCTGGCTGTTTACCCTGGTTTGTCCCGGTCCTTCTCTCTATCTGTCATGCTGCCCCGCCCCCCGTCCTCATCTGTCTCCTCCCAGCTGACTGTAAGAACAACACAGTGGCCGAGGAGCAGAAGCAGTTGGCCTGGCTGGTGATGGAGACACTCACTGTGCTCCTACAGGGCTCAAACACCACCAACACCAATGCAGGTAAGCACACAGACCTATACATGCTTACAGTTGCACAAACACGCATATACATGAGCATGTATGTACGAAGGTAGCGCCGGCTCCTTAAAAAGTATGGAAAAATCTTTAATCATCTATGGTATTACAGTGTTTTTCCAGCTGTAACAAGACTTTTTTTTTCACTGTGTGAAGGCAGTTTTCTTTGTATGGCATGCCCACTCATTATTTATACAATTAGATTAATCCAGAACAGGGTTACTAGTACAATATGCATCGTGTCTGCTCTGCTAAACACAGTTGGACTTCATATCCCTGAACAATTAACTTCTTGTTGCCCTTTTTCTTATCCTGTCCATTTATAATTTGAGAACTTTAATTAGTTATTTTTAAGCTGAAATAGGCTGAATTTGACAGCTTTTCCCCTTTATTTCACAATTAGGCTTTATGCAGTGTTTATTTTCTGAAATTTAATTCCTATTAACTTTAAAACAGTATTAAAAAGCCTTTTGTTTGACTTAATGAAAGCTGCGGACACTCTGCATTGCTACACTTGTGTGAACCTTCCACTGAGTAAATCCTCTCCTAAACCTCCATCAATAAACCTGAAACTCCCCACTGCAGGCCATACCCAAACAACCCAAGCCAACACAAACCAACCCCAAAGCTGCTCAGACCAAACCAAACCAAACAAAACCAAATACCTACCTGTGCGAATTAAGATTAACAAAATGCCAACGCCATGTTAAGGAACATAATGAAGACATCAGTGAGTCTACACATGATGATTTGTAAAAAAAGAGAAATCAGAAGAAAGACAGAACAGCAACAACTACAATGGAAATGCATAACTAGTAGCCAATGTGAGTAAACATATTTAAACCTATAATACATTAACAACAAAATCCAATGAAACACGTGAGGTGAGGTCTCACAGGTTTGCCCTTCAGTTGTGGCAAACAGAAACATATTCTGCTGCCGTTAAAGCTGCGTCAGTAATCTCTCCCCAAATGAAGGGAAGTTTACCCTCTTTTGTGCACTGAAGGATTTCTGGGCACATAGCACTAAAGATAGCACAGATAGCTCTCCCGCTCTCTCTCTCTTTCCCTCGTCTTTCATCCCTCTCTCTCTTTTGCTTACTCTCTCTCCCTGTCTACTTCTTTTCCCCTGCCTCTCGATGAAAGAGGAAACTGTGCATATTCACCAGGGACTGTCAGGCTGTGGTTTCCTTTCAAATTATATGTGTGTGCCTGTGTGCCTGTGTGTGTCTGTGTGTGTGTGTGTGTGTGTGTGTGTGTATGAGAGAAGTGGAGACAAAATGAGATAAATTGAGAATTAAGTCTCCAGCAGGATGGTGCAGGTAATTGTCTTTTACACCAGAAGATCATCCTGTTGAAGTGTCCTTGAGCAAGACACCGAATCCCTGCCAGCTCCAGCGGCTGATCTGTAGCTGACATCTGACCTCCCTGTGCAGGGAGGAGCAGCAGAGAAGAAAGGAACTCCTCCTGCTGGGAGCAATAATATTACATTACATTACATTAACCCTCAAACCTCCCTCTCCCAGTGTAGCAGAAAGCGCCGAGTCACCCACTGCCTGCATCCCCGCCCCCGTGTTTGTGTTTGTGTGTGTGTGTGTGAGAGAGAGAGAGTGTGTGTGTGTGTGTGTGTTTGCCAGTCGGCTCCTCTCAGTCAGCTGTAGAAATGTGATGAGTCACAAAGCGAACCAGCAGTGTGCAAGCTGACAGCTCAGCGCCCCCTTCCACCTTGATAATGACTGGTCGCTGTGGTCATAAAAAAAAAGTAAAGAGTGTGTGTGTGTGTGTGTGTGTGTGTGTGTGTGTGTGTGCGTGTGTGTGCGTGCGCATCTGTGCATGATATTTGTGAGTCCATTACAGGAATTTAGTTGGCACTCTTTATCCAGAGTGACCTACAATGTGTACAACAGTAGAACAAGCTTATATCCATCACTACCAAGAAACTAAGATCTTTTGATGTTAAAGGTGACATTCTCATGCCCTTTTACCATTCTTTCATCGAGAGTGTACTCCCTTTTTCATCCACCTGCTGGTTCCACTCCGTTAGCCTGCAGAATCGGACCCGTTTGATCAGCATCACAAAAATCTGCTCCAAAATCATCAGACATCCTGTCAGAGCTCTGTTCTCTCTGTGTGACCAGCAAACTACCAAAATCGCTCACAGGATTTTACAGGACCCTCAACGTGTTCTGTATCCTGCCTTTGAAGCTGTCTGGCTTTTGAACTCTGACCCCTCCCTGACCCATCCCAACCCCTCCCAGTCCCCCTAATCACTGACCCCCCTCCCTCCCTCCATGGTCACCTCTAACTTATTGCACTGTGCACTTTATCAGTGACTAAGTACTTGGGACTCAATAGTCTACATTTGCACTTTAAGAGAACTGCGCATTTTATAATGCACCTGCAACTTGCCATTTGTTTTTTGTTTCGTCTTTTATGTGTTGTCTATGTCTTTGATGTGCGCTACTCCTGTGCCTTTTAAATTGCCCCTAGGGGATAAATAAAGTGGTTTGAATTGAATTGAATTGACCAGTACAAGAATGCCATAATAAAGAACACCAGGGTCAGAACCACAGTGCCTTGATGATAAGTTTAAAATGCTGGCGTGTAGCTAATGGTCTCATCTTGATCAGTTAAAATAAGATTAGAATAAGCAACAAATTAAGCCTATTTTATGAAACTATAATTGAAAACAATACCCTCAAACCGCAGACCCTCAATAATAATAAAAAGTCCCAAGATCATGTTATAAGGGAAAAAATGGAGAAAAGGGCCTCATAGAGAGGGATCTACTTCGATCAGGAGTGTAGTGGGTGGTGAGAGTGGACAAATGTTCATTTGTGGGATTAAATGTTCATATAATACAAGTAAACAAACACTTGAATTACTCAGTGCCTTACCAAAAACCATAAACACAATAGTGAACACATTGAAGGAAAGTGGTTCTACAATAAAACCCAAAGAAAAAAAACAAGATTAAATACTAAGTGGAATTTTAGGTTAAGTGGATGTTTGGTCACAATTATTCGATAAAAGTCCAATTTCTGTCTCTGTCTACCTCCTGCCCCCGCCCCGCCTCACCTATCCAGGCCTGTTCAGGGAGTTTGGCGGCGCCCGCTGCGTCCACAACATCGTGAAGTACCGTCAGTGTCGGGAACACGCCCTGCTGATCATCCAGCAGCTCGTCCTGTCGCCCAGCGGGGACGACGACATGGGCACCCTGCTGGGCCTCATGCACTCTGCCCCCTCCACCGAACTGCAGCTCAAGACCGACATACTGCGGGTAAGGGGGGGGGGGGGCAGGACAACAACCAGTCATCAACACATACGCACACACACAGTCATTGTTTTTCATTTTTCCACTCATTTTCTTTGTCTCAGTATGATCTCCTGTCGTTTATGCCCCTTTATATGCTGCAATTTAATATATTTAGTTTATTTTCCTTTTAGATTACTCTACTGAATATTTTGTGGTGTTGAAGATGTTTGTTGTGTCTTTTTTAAAGGACCATAGCAGTGATTTTGAATGTTTGGCCCATTTACTACCCACATTTTACATGTCAACAAACCATTTTCCAGATTATGTGGGGGTACTAAAGACTTTGCAACAAATAATCAAAATTCCTTGATTTTCAACTTAAAATGGAAAAGATGAGCAGAATTACTGGTATAGTCCTTTAACACCCCACATTTGATTATTGATATCATTTATATTAGCATGTGTATTGTTTTTCGCTCCCCACAGTAATTTTATAACTTCATATTTTCTATGGTTTCAGACCGTCTGTCATCTCATATACTGTGTTGGTGTTATACTTAAGAATAATCCTGATGTAGCATAGCTGAAATGAGCTGAGTAAGATGACTATCAGCACAAGTTATATTCAGCACTGACCAAAAATCATATAAATTCAAATTCAAATCCAGTCGGTTTGAAAAAGTCTTTTTTCAGTTGAAACAGTGTAGATAGCCTTTGTACAGTAATTGCTTCAAGCTAGGAGCACTGTGGGTGAGACATGCATAAAGGCATACACACACACACTCACTCACTCACACACACACACACACAAGCAGATAGCAACTGATCTTTCGCACATAATTGCATTTTCAAATTTCCTCTCCCTCAGACTAGGTAATTCTCATGCCTTCTTAAGGCTGTAGCTGGACTAATCCATAAGAATTTTGCTCCTATTTCTCTAATCAGGGATTTTAATTATCACCCGCCAAAAAGCCCAGAGGCTGTAAAGAGCTCGGAGATATATCAAATCCAGCTTCAAAATCCAGTTTAGGCGTAAATTACTGTTCTTGTAATTAGATTTTTCTCTCCTCGTCATTGGGGATTTGCGGATAGTTGACAAAAATGTTCTGCTGACTCACAAACAGCAAAATTAATCTAATTAGCATGGGACCAGCTCCTGTATAGATGTCATGGCACATGGTTGTGTCAAAGGTCATTTGTGTAGATCCAACAGAGCAATGAACCCTGCAGGACAAGAAACCCAGCTTGGCTTTATTTGCAGGAAATAGTAGCCGGTACACATCCCAAAATTTATCAGCCACCTTCACAATGTTAGATTTCTTAACAACAGGACCTCCAGATGATGTTTTTTTTAGCTGTCAAACTGGCAGGTCACAAGCTAGCATTTGTTCTCATGTGCTGGAGCTGGTGCCTGGTGGTAATTTCCCAACCCAGAGGACGGGAAGAGGATGTCCTCAACATCCTGTGATTGGTGTAGTGGGAAGTCTCTGAGAAAATGCACTGTGCTGAGTCTGGTATTATTTTAATGCAGCAGGAAACAGCTGGCTCAGCAGAGCAGCTAATCATGGTTTTTACTTCTCTTTTATTCTCACTCCCTCCATTGACAGCAATATGCATGACTGTGTTTAAAATAATCCATTTATTTTGGTCAATATGATTAGCATGATTGGTAATCACAATTTTTAGTCTTAATGATATGAGAAACAAACCTATTTCACTGCACCCCTAGCGTCTAATGCATCTTGACTTGACAGAATCAAGATAAACAGTTAATGCAGTTATACAAAAACCTACCAATTATTGTTTTATTATGTACCAATTTGGTTTTATTTGAATTCAAACGACCATGCACATAATGTGTGTACTTATTCTGTTACCAGAAAAGCAGATGACATACAACTATCATTTAAAACAATTTTATGTGTTGTTCAAACATTTTCAGTACCAGAAAGCAAGGTATAAAAAACAAAAATCCATTGCTCTTGAGCAAGTTTTGGAACTCCTTGAACCTGCACTGCATTTCACCATCATCATTTGTTTTCGATCCCTGAGATTTTTGCTGCTGCTCACTCACTAATTAAAAAGTTCCACTGTCACAGTCCTTGACACTGGCAGGTTGTTTTTAGTTCCCTAAGCTCCCTAAGCTATCTGGGTTACAGTTTGATGTTTCAGCTTAGGTTACTTGCTAGTACAAATGAGAAAACTTTGAAAAAAAAATATAGAGAAGAACTCCAGTTTGTGCAGTGAGACAAAAAACCCAGAGGCTCTTACAAAAACATCTCACCCTAAGAGCAGAATGTGAGAGAATGTCTGGTTGATGAATAGAGACATTTGAATCAGGCGACAGACCCCAAATGGCATGAAAACTCAACGTGGAAGAGAATGGCACATAAACAAGAAAATGTAGAAATAAGTAAGTAAAATAAAGTATGTCAGTAAATCCCGGATGCAGGAAAAGTGCAAGGGAAGTTGTGACTTTTTCAGAAAATCTCATGTGACACATGTACCTTAGAGGAAGTTGCACGATGTATGTAGAATATATACATCTACCATTGCTATGCTTTTGAGAGATCTCTAGCTGAAAAAGGCTGAGAATCATTACTCAAAAGCAGTGGTTGTCAGAGTGGAGTTTGAAGAATGCCAGATGTCCCAAAAGGGTCCTCAGCAAAATGAACACTAGTTTAATTATGTTTCATTTGCTAGAAAATACCACAATTAGAAATATAAGAATGACTCCACATTCTTACGTGCAGTGATGACAGGAAGACAAGTCAGTGCTAAATGAAAAACAGCAAAAGTCTTCCATATGGGCTTGCTGAGATCAAAGAGATCCAGAGAGGTCTCCTAGATGAAAAGATTTGTGGGAACTGAGCTCCAGAGGACTGTGTTTTTAATGGCATGTCCTTCCTCTCTCCGTCCCCGTCCATCTCACCCTCTCAGGCCTTGTTAGCGGTGTTGCGGGAGAGCCACCGCACCCGGACCGTCTTCCGCAAGGTGGGCGGCTTCGTGTACGTCACCTCACTGCTGGTGGCCATGGAGCGTTCGCTGTGCCAGCCGCCAAGGCACGGCTGGGAACGAGCCAACCAGAACCAGGTGTTCGAGCTCCTGCACACCGTCTTCTGCACGCTCACCGCCGCCATGCGCTACGAGCCTGCCAACTCGCACTTCTTCCGCACAGAGATCCAGTATGAGAAGCTGGCTGATGCTGTAAGGTCTGTACACTGATGGAGCCCCTGTAGGTGTCCCAGTTTTTAATGCTCATTAAACTACTGCTGCCTTTCAGTTTGAGGAATTGCCTGCAATAATAGTTTGCTCTGTTTTTAGCCATTTAAGTATACAAGGAATACACTTGACATCAGAACCTCATTTTCATAAAGACTAATTTATAATCTATAATGCTGAAGAAAAAAGTACCTGCAGTACTTTCATATTGCAAAAGAGTCACAAGAACATCAGAGTCTAAAGAAATTCAAAGGCGGTGATCACATGACAGTTATGAAAGCATAAACGGCAGAGTGTAACACTGCTCTTGGACAGACCGTTTCAGTGTATTGATCCATCTGGTTACTAGATAATGGTAACAAGTGGCTTTTAAAATCAAACTTGAGCTATCACTCTAGACGTCACTGATATGCTATGAATTCTATTTTATTAGATTCTGACAGTTTGTCAGGTTATGCTGAGGTGACACTGGCGAGCATAGCGCTGTAGCTTCCAGTTGACCCGGGGTCAGCTGGAAGCATTGCAGAACCAACATGCCGCTTTCCGCTCTGCTGCAAAACACAATGATCAAGCTATATCGCTCCCAAACCATAGAAGACAATGGGAGTTCTGCTGCCTCCATTACTTGCCAATATTGCTGCCTAAAGTAGAATTCTGCTTTGGACTGGGATGATAGAAAACTTTTTCACATTCGGGTCATGTTGGATCATGTAGTGAAGCCTGGATTCCTCAAAGCTGTATCTAAACCCTTATCAAGATAATCACCTCATCTACCCTCCAGGCTCCTGGGCTGTTTCTCAGAGATCAAGAAGCTGGGTCCCACCAGCGTGTTCCCCTCCAACGCCCAGCCCTTCCAGAGACTACTGGAGGACGAGGCTGCGCCTGGGGGCTGTGCCGGAGACAGTGTTTGTCCCACCCTCAAACACTGCAGCAAGCTCTTCATCTACCTGTACAAGATGGCCACCGACTCTTTTGATAGGTTAGTGCCTCACAGGACCTGGACTCTGCTACTTTTCACATAATGATATCTGGAAAAATAACACAAATTATAGAGCACAGCTTGCAATGTGCTTTACAAAAACAAGGTAAAGAACAGCTCAAGATTAAAAAGAGGGAAGAAAATATTCAAAAGCAGGTCTATAAAAATGCATTGTAATATTGTTTTTGATTCATACAATGGTGCAGAATATGTTAATTTCAGCTGTGAGGGTCTCCACTGGCCTCCTGTAGCAGGAAGGATGTTCATGAAGATGGCAGCCGTCTTGTTTGACGGCTTTTCCTCTCTTGCAGTCAAAGCAGAGAGAATCCAACATCTGTTAGGAGTGTATATTGAACCAAATGCAGTTCATTTAGAAGGTTGTCATTTTCATGTAATTTGTCAGTCCAATTCTTCCAGCTGTTACATGAATCAAGATGGGTCTCATCATACTAAGTTACTTTTCCTTAGTGCATAAGTTACTTTGTCATCACTTAACAAGTTACTATTCGATCGTGTGTCAGCTAGCATCTGCCACCGAACAGCCTATGTCTCTTCAGATTGAAGCCACAGGGGAAACGTAGAGTGTTCCCTCAAGAACTTGGGAACATCAACCTCTAACAGTTCTTCAAGGAAAACCTTATGTTTTTTTTTTCTTGTGATGGATCCTAAAGTTCCTTCGCTCCCTGTGGATCTTAGTAGAACCTGCAATGAACCCCCGGTTTTCAGTTTCAGGATTCACTTCACTGTGCCTGGGGTGAAAGCGTGTTTTGAAACACAGCGCTGCTGTATAAATACAGGAATGTTTTGGAGTGACCTAAAAAAAAAAAAAAAAAAAATGAAAACAATTTCTGCATGTGTTGACACACTGAGGCAAACTGAGCAGCAGCGGTGTCTTGTTTATTCTTCAAGTTATGTTATTTTACAGGACGTGGGTGTATTGCTAGAGTGATGTTTGAGAAGGGAAGGACTGTTTGATTATGGCTAACATTATAATCCTGGATATTTAATTTACTGCACAATTAGCATGTAAATTAAATATTCAGCTAAATGAACTGCTAATTGTCTAACTTGATTAATGGTGCAGACCTACAATAAGTGGACACATCACTCATAAAGTCAGATTAGTCAGTTGCTCCCCCATGTATTAAAAATGCTGAAAGAGACCCACAATCCTGCTTCATCTCAGTGTGGTCATTCTGTATTTTAATCGCAGCGCTTTCTCGGTTGATCCCGTCATCTCAGACATGCATGGCTGCAGGTCGTCACAGCACCATGGCGGTTGAGTTGTTCCCAAACTCAACGTCATTTTAACCAAGAAGCTTACTGCGGTTCTGATTCAGCTGTGTGCAGCCGCGTAGTGTTGTCACAAAGCCAGAAGTTTAACTTCAGTACAAAATTAAATATTCAACAATTTATACTACTCCAATACCACAGCATCAGTATCAAGAAATGTCATGTAATTTGCCGTTGTTCTAGTTTTGTCAAACGGTTTAGACTGGGAGTCAGTTCAAGACATGTCAAAGTGTTTTAAACTGTTTCTTTCAGCTGCTCTGTACTGTCAAGAGCTAGTCTGCAGCGCTGCCAATTGCAATCTTTTTTCTCCTTTTAAATATTCACGTGTACATCCCCTAGAGGCTTGCAGAACATGTCACATGAAAGTATCGAGCTTTTATCAAATTTGATATATGTTGCGCTCTTTGGCGACGTCATTTAAGCGTTAAATAGATTTTGGTTGTGACAACACTACAGCCCTAGCCTGTGTGTAATGTTAGCTGGCGTCATGCATGTGCTCCAGCTGAAGCTCTGATTCTGTTTCTCCTGTCAGCTTTCCCACTAACAGCTTCTTTCCTCTCTTTTCTCTCTTTCTCTTTTTCTTCCTCTAACCTCTGGCACTGTCTGGCTGTACATCCTGGGTCTGGTCCATCTGCACATGGGTGTGTGTGTGTGTGGGTGTGACCGTGTGTGTCATTGCATACTGTATGTCTCCTTGCTTGTTTGTGTGTATGCACCTGTATGTCTTGTGTGTGTGTGTGTGTGTGTGTGTGTGTGTGTGTGTGTGTGTGTGCTGCTGCTGTGCAGTCGTTCGGAGCAGGTGCCTCCCTGCCTGACTCATGAGACCTCGCTGCCCTCGCCCTGGGGCACGCCAGCACTCGCCAGGAAGAGGTAGCTACAGCGCTCTGCCACTTTTCCTCACCCTCAGCCATCTCTGTCCATCTTCTTGCCTTTGATTTATACCAAGAGCGCCCACTACTGGCAAAGTAGCTGTGCAACTGTCTTGCAAAGTTTGAGCAAATCTTCTGCAATCTGCAAGAAAATAAAATTCAAATGAGGTGCGCATCCATCAGCTGAGTTGAATAGAAAAAATACGTATATATCTATCAGAAAAATGGAAGGCAAGAAAGACATAATTGGTATTGAGCAAGTTGTTATTCCTTTGTCACCTAATGTTGGCCAAATGAGATTTTTTTTGTGAGGACAAAAACAGATCGATTCACGCAGAAACATTTTGTTGCACTAATGGAACTAAAGGTCACACAATAATGACAGACTCCTCACAAGTGGCTGCAACAGTGACATGTCTTTTTGGTTACAGCAGACAGATACTTACTGTTCTTTTAAGAACATCCAAGTCTCTTCAGTTAAACCAAAGTTTTTTTGGTGCCTGTTTATATTCTCTGATTCAAATAAGTTTACTTCTTTTAATTTGATAATTCATATAAAAATACTCAGTAGAAACTCAGTTTCTGTCCAGATTCAGTTCAATATCTGTGTAAAGGAGGCAGAGAATTACTATGTAGTAAAAACTGCCTCTGCTGAAAAAGTCTGTGTGGTGATCAGGCACAATTCAGCAAGAAATCAAACCTCTCTTAGTTTACTTAGTATATCATATCTTAGGACAGTATATAAAAATAAATTGGTAAGTAAGGTATATATATTTTTTACTTATTTTGTGGCTGTTGCCACATAGTAGCCCCAGACAGAAATATATCTCCCCACCTCCTTGTGAAATGCTTCTTCACAGCTATTTTAAGGTTCAGGAAAGTGGACAGCATCAGCCAAATTGCTCTTGGTCTAAAGTAAGCATTTTTCTTCTCATCCCACTCCTCATCATTCTCCTGCACCTTCCCTTCCTTTCCTTCGAGTCTTTGCTGCTCTCAGCTGAAGTTGCCTGTGCACACACACACCCAGCCTCTGCCTCCCTTCGACTTCACTTTCAACTGCAAAAGTGAAAAATCACTTAAAAACGAGGGAAATCAGTGAGATGTTTTGAATGGATTTAGTGATCTGTAATGAGTGTCATTCTAAAGTTCTGTTTCCATTCTTCCATTCTTGGCAGTTAGAGGTGACATGGCCTGTGTCTTGTCTTACATTTTCATACCTGATATACTATAGGGGTTACATTATATGAATAAATTGTGATTGTGATTAAATTATATGTAAATTGCGATATTGACACAGCATTTACTGCACATTTCTTGCAGCGTATACAAAATAAGACTCTTGTTTGGGGAGGAATTGAAATGCTCATTGTTTTAAGATCAGCCATAGCCTGACTAAAATTAAATCTACCTCGTTGACATGAGATTTGATTTTCAGGCCAGAGATCCTCCACAGCACCAGAACACCTTGCGTAGGAAGGTTTGCCCCTCAGGAAAAAAAAAAATGCAGTTGCTTGCGATTTGGAAATTGCTGCAGTCATTATTTTGATATCAATATACTGTAGATATATTTGAAATTGTGCCTCCCTAATTGCTGCCATGGCAGGAAGTGGAGGGATACTGTGACTTGGCAGAAAAAGATGAGCATGTTTTCATAAAATGAGAGTGACACAACATGATCTCGTACCTGCCTCAATGTTGGTTATGCTGTTTGATGGGGATGTAAGATGTGCAGTCAAATCAGGTTATTTATTTCAGCTGACACGAACCTCAGGCTGAGTCATTGTATGTTGCATGCTGAGATACTTTCTTGCTGTCTCCTCAGTTTCCTCGCCTCTCAGTTCTCAGCCCCTTACTCAGCCTGTACATCTAATCAGGACAGGAAATTACCACCAGACAATTCAAGTAAACTTTGCCTGTGGTGGGTTTGTTTATCTGCTCGACTAGATGCTTCAGCAAGAAACCAACCATGACTTGGAGGTTCTTGTTTTTTTTTAAAATGGCTTATTATTGGATATGACTGGTGAACGTTGGCATACAGCAGCCACTGTGAACATGAACAATACAGTTTGGGTCCTGCCCCACATCCAGCCCCTCCAACTCTTTCTGCTGACTTCAGCCTTTCCGGCTCAGCATCTCTCCTGAGGGGGGAATTGCCACCCCACAATTTGCATTGCAGCAACATGCCTATTTTCTCTAATTGCTTGACTCCGAGCCCCAGCAGATCCCATCCTCTCTGCTGTTTCCACTGGAGGAAGGCTTGGTGTTTTAGATGAAACGGTAGCCAGCTAACACCTCGCTCTCTGAAGTATGAGGACTGCTGACTCAAGTGTAATAAAGTTCCTTGAGTCAAAGTGTCAAAGACAATTTTTGCCTTCACTCCGTAATCTTAATTATTTCCCACATGAATATAACAATGTCTCAATGAAGATGAAGTGTACTGAGGAATAATGTTTCTAGTGGTCCAATTTTCTGGTCCTGTTTTTGTAGGCATTAAGGCTGGATGTAAAAATTGTTTGCCATAAAAAAAAATGAACCGCCAAAGGTACACTCTGCAAGTGTCATAACTGCCGGAAATTCCCATATATTAATAATATGCAGGGTAGGAAGGAGGGTACCAATATTTAGGCCCTCGCCCTCCATCGGAGAGAGGGCCTATTGTTTTTGTACTGTTTCTTTTTCTTTTTCTTCTTTTTCCTATTGTTACGTCTCTTTGAGGCTTAATTTGACCCCCTAAACATGCTCAAAAACTCACCAAATTTGGCACGCACCTCCAGTCTGGCGAAAAATTCGATAAAATGGCAACTCGAACCCCCAAAGTGCAAAAATGGGCTCGCTAGCGCCACCTAGGCACAAAAAGGCACACGACGGCGGCCGCTGTGGCCCACAGGAACGTGGTAGAAAGACCAAACCAGCGCCGAAACGTAGGTCTCATCAAGGCCGAGATTTCACGCGCTCGCCCCCCCCACCTAAAACCAACAGGAAGTCCGCAATTTGCCTTTCAAAGTAAAAGTTGGGCCCCAAAATTGCCCGTTGAACAAAATTTATCTCCTCCGAGGCGGTAAATCGTGGCGGCTTGAAACGCTAATACATGACAGAGGATACCGTGCTTAACAAAAGTTCTGAAGGAATTATTATTAATCTGAAGCGTTTGGGATTTATAAGCCCTCGAAGTCGGCAACGCCGACTTCGAGGGCATCATTTTTTCCATGGAGTTTGGCGTGAAGAGGCGCACACTTGGCGCTAATGAGGCCCCTGGCGTCTAAAGTAAACATCGCACGGCTTTGAAAATTATGCCACACGAAAGAGGACGAAAATTCCTACAAAAATATGAAATTAACTTTTAAATTGGAACAAGTTTGTGACCGCTGTGAAGACTTTTCGACCATTTTGGACCCTGGTGTCCTCTCCTCTGCACTCTGCCCGGTCATGTGACTCACTCTAGGTAACGGACAGTTCCGCAATACACACCCATTATAAACCGTCAGCGGGAGCACAGAAAACAGTCAAACTTAAACTGCCATAATTCAAAAACGGTAAAAGATAGCAAACTGTTGTGAATACAAGAATTATAGAGCCGAGTCTTGTGACTCGTTTAAACTTCGAATTGCGTCTGTAACTGAAACGATGTCCGAGCGGCGTTACCTCAAACGGGTGTGGGTTTTTATCGATTTCTCCATTGGATTGAATGTACATTTCTCTGTCTGCCTGCATTTCGGTCTGATCATGACACAGCTGCCAGTACTCATGTATTAGCGCAGTACTCATGTCACTCACACACTAGGACATCCTAGGCTTTTCAAAATAAAAGCCCAAAACTCTTTCCAACTGAATGCAAAGACAAATACCCTTACAAAAAGGGAAAAATGGATGAAATGTCTGCACTTCAAACATCGTGGCGGACCGGCACCGGTGCGAGGGCCGACCAACGCTGCTTGCAGCTTTAATTTACTCTTACTGTTGCTTGTAAATCTCAAAATTAATCAGTAACTTTTACTTTTGTGACCCCGTTAGGTATTTTAAGAGTAGAAAATGGCCTTCAAATTATGATGAGTCATCTAGCAAAGTGGCTGAGAGAATAAAAAATCTCATAAGTCACAACGCAAGTTCATCAGCACATGTCTCGCAGATTAGGATGAATCTGAGTATTCATATAATCACATTAATGATGTTGACCCCCAGGGACTTAGTGGCTTGGTGGCGCTTGGGGGCCGATAAGCAAGTGAAGCAAAAAGCTATTAGATTGCCTGATTGCAAAACTCACAGGGTGCTGGGATGCAACAAGACGGTGCCGCAGCACGCTTTAACTATGTGGGGAGAGCCACACATTAAGATCAATATGCTGGTTTGCATGTAAATTGGCTCAATCTGTTACCTAATATGAACTTGAAATCCTTAAACCTGTGATTCTGTGTAGGCACTTTCACCCTCCTATTGAAAAAGCATATATTTCACATGTACTTAAAAAAAAAGCTTATTTTGTAAAAGCTCTGTATTCAATCAACAAATCACGTCTTCATCAATGGTTGCAGTGGCTGCTGTGTTGACAAAATGACAAACAAAAGATCATTAGTTTAATATCTCTTCTTTCTTGATGAAAAAAAGATAAAGTATGAATTTCTGTCTTTATGTGTGTTGAAGGTGAAAAAACGTACATGTTACCCTCAACGCTGAAAATCCCTCCAAGGTTCTTTTGTTCCATAAATGTTTGGGAGTGGTAAATGTTATAAGATTTATTGTGCGATTCATAATTATCCCTTGTTGTATAATTGTATCTTTCTTTTATCAGCATAAATTTGTGTCCTTTGTTAAAACACTTGGTGGGAAGCATACATGTTAAAAGCCGTGACTGAATGATTTTGGCTTGACTTAGCTTGAAGACCTGAACTCAGTCTTTCTATCTTTCTGCCCCCTCAGACATGGTTACTACGGTACGTCAGGCCCCCCCGCCCCAGTTAAGGCCCTGACAGACCTGAAGCTCCACCTCGCCAACTCCTCCCACCCTGCATCGTCCTCCTCCTCCTCTGACATGGTGGTCATCCACCCAGGGGCCGTCCTGGCCATGTTGGACCTGCTGCCCTCCGTCTCCTCCGACAGTCAGCCAGAGGTGAGGAAACACGCACAGGAAATGAACTAGCACATGTTTCCTGTCAGAGTGGGTGTAGGGGTTACATGCAGGGCAGGAAAATATCTTTTTTTTTTTTTTTTCAGCTGGCCACAGTGACTGGCACATGGCTAAAAACTGACCCAACCGCATTCACCTCTGAGCATTTTATGTATTTTGAGAGGTTTGGACTGAAATGGTTGTATTTATTTTATTTTTTTTAAATCTAGTATATGACCAAGTGCCCCGTAATTCAGCTTCATATTCATTCTGACATTTCATCTACAGTGTAATACAGAACATCAGCACGGTGTCACAGTTTAAATATGTGATGATTGATGATTCTTGGGTCATATCATTTCTCTGACCCCTGCACTTCTTACTACTGTTTTTTTATTTCTGGGAATCAAAGTTTTACTGATCTTTAATGTTTGTGACTGTCAAAGAAATGCTTAAACTATCCAAGAATCCTCTTCAGCTTCTATTTATCCACAGTGTCAAATCATAACAGAAGTTGTCTTAAGGCGCTTCACAGAAACCCAACAAATTGAACCCCATAAACCAAAATCTCCCCCATGAGCGAGCACTTGGCGACAGTGGCAAGGAGAAAAAAAAAACAAAAAAAAAACACTTTCAACAGGGAAAAACCTCGAGGTGGCCATCTGCCTCAGCCACTTGGGTAAAGAGAGAAAGAGAAATAGATAGAAAAAGGGGAGTGAGAAAAAGACAGAGCAGGAGGAAAGGGAACATAGTGCGGTGGAGAGCATAGTACAATGACAGTTTCACATAGAGATTTATAGTAGTAGTAATAATAATAATATAGGACTAATCATAGTGTAGAGTAATAGTAGTAGTGGGACTGAACAACAACAACAATAATAATAATGATAATTATAGGACTAATAGTGATAGGACTAATAATAACTAGATTAATAATAGTAGACGGGGGTGTTGAGCAGGATCATGGGGGCAGTAGGTGACTTGTAATCACAGATCCAGACTCTATGGCTCTGGAAACAGCTAAACCAGAGAATGGTAGGAGTTAAGTGCTATGTTCAAGAGCATTTTGATGACAGCGATGGGAGTGAGAGTGTTAATTATTCACCTTTCCCTTTCACTGTCCATATTTTTCTTAGCTGATTTGGGATTCATTGAGCACAGAGAACTGGTCAGGTTCTCTTGACTTCCAGGCCACCACTGCTCCTGTACAGTAGTAGACATGGCTGTGCTTCCATAATGTAAACATAATTTCATCATCCTCTTGCTCTCTTCTTCTTCTTCCTCCTCCTCCTGTCTCGTCTCCAGCATGCTCTGGATCTGCAGCTGGCGGTGGCCAACATCCTCCAGCTGCTGGTTCACAGTGAGAGGAACCAGCAGATTTTGTGCGAGGCCTGCCTCCACCAGCGGCTGCTGCAGCGCTGCAGCCAGGCTCTGGGCGATGAGGACCACCCGCTACACCCCCCACTGCAGAGGATGTTCGAGAGGCTGGCCTCACAGGCCCTGCAGCCTATGGCACTCAGGTAGTGACCATTTTAACTCCATCAGGGTCTAAATACCAAAATGTTGTTTGCTAATAACAAATTCTTACAACTAAGACGACAGTGTGTGGAACCCCTCTGTTTCCTCTGATATTGAACCATGTCTCCAACACAAGTATCCCTTTGTAGTTGTGTATAAACTTCAATTATCTACAGTTAAACCCTGAGCACTACATGCCTTCAGCTGTAGCCACACTGATCCATCACTATACAGATTTCACAGACTCATTCCAGTCTGTCCATTTATTTGTTTTGGAATTCCTTTGACGTAGCTGTGTCAAAATCTTTGAATGACAGCAGAAAAAAATTAAAGCCACTGCATTTTGGTTAGTCAAGAAGAAAGGATTATCTTGTCTCTGTCAGTTCCAAAAAGAACAGTGTCTGTGTACTTTACTGTCTGTCACAGCACAGATCCAATGGAAACGAACATGTCATCAACAAACACTTTTCACTGAAAAACAATTAAAAACAGACACTGACAAGACAAGATTGATCAGTGTGGCTGACCTATAGAACTATAACCAACCCAAGTCAAATCTTAGTAATCTAATCCTAACCCATAGCCCAATCTAAACCTGATCCTAATTCTCACCCAAACCTTAATCCTAAACTAACCCTTCAAGAAGTGCCAGCAAAAATAGCCCCACTTGTAAAAGAAGTTCTCACTCCAAATGACTACAACTCAAACACTTTCTCTTGAGGATAGAAGTACAAGAACATTTTCATGTACATGTAGCAGAGGAAGATGAGAGTCCAGCCTCACTGGAGCCGACACGAAAGTAACTTTTATCCACCAGCCATTCTGGCCAAAAATGAAGACATCGCTTCTACTATTCATTCAGACAGACAAGTTTTTAGGGTGGAATAAGGTGTCCAGATGAGGGTTGATTACCTGCCCAAGTTAGAACAGGCAAACCGTACCAGCTATAGTCAGATTTTGCTGGATTTTTTTTGTTACTTTTAGCAGTTCATGAGCCATTATCAATCCCCAGTAGCAATTTCCTTTACTGATTAGCTCTTCAGTGCTCCTCCACTAAATATTGGACAGAAATGAAAACCATTACAGATGTGTGGAGTTAGTTTCCTTGTGCAGAAAAAGCATAAGGGCAAATAAATCAGAAGTTATAAAATATGAAGACTACAGCCCACAAAAAGAAGAGGAAAATGACAGATATATTACTGATATAAAAACAATGATTCACTTCGCAAGAAAGAAAAAAAACCAAACTGAAGCAAAATGTCAATCAGCGATGCAGCTGTACCAACATGGCAACAGATCACAACATGGTGTGAAACTGTAGAACAACAAAATATGTAAAATGACAATAACTTCAACATCAATCTGTGGGGTTTCATTACAAGTTCAGTTACCCACAGATCCAAAAAGAAATAGTGCTGGGCTGAGTGAAATGCCTGTCTGCAGGATGAGCCTTTCATAATAATGATACACACCATTTTCTTGGTGTTTTTATCCAAATTACCTTACCTGACAGCGCCTCACCACTGAGCAGCAGAGGACATCTGAGGTGAGGTCAGATGATACCACCACGCAGGGCCTGGGTAATCTTTTTTGACAGGTTTCCATACGTGAAGGTGTTTCCATGGGTAGACTTGGATGGAGACGAGAGGGCTGTGCGGGCAGAAATGAGTGATTCTCATTTGCCGCTTGACTAGTCAAGTGAGATGGGAGGTTGCGGAGGTTGGGCTTGAGGAGCGAGGGAAAAGTCATTTGACTTGCTCGTGGTTGGTTTCTTTCATATGGAAATGCAGCCTCCTCGGGTGATTTTTACCCAAACCCTACTGGAGGTAAACATATCTCGAGCTGTCAATCTGTTTTCTATCCTCTCCACTCTCCTCTGCCTGACTCATGTGCTGTCAGTCTTCGTTCTTCCTCCCTCCCCTCCATGTTTTTGCTCACTCTTTGTTTTCTTCTCATTCTGCCTCTACCCTGCCAGTGTCAGTCAACAACTAAGCCCCAGAGTCTCTTTGTCTTCTTGCTGTTGCTCTGAAGCTGTCTGGTTCTAGCCAGCGGTGTCACACACTCTACACTGTGACAAGTGACACGAACCATCTCTGGGACAATTGGCATTCACGTCACACACATGCCAGTCAACATTTGAAACGAACAAATACATGCCATTAACCTGGAAACAAATGTCAGAGAAATTGTCCCACTTGAGCTGCCTGTAAAATTGCAAAGTAATCCCTGACATAACATATGCAATTTTATTCAGAGCACTTTACAATGCCTTGAGTACATACAGTACATTTTTATCATTAGCACGGGGCAGGAAACAACAAAACCCGGCAGTGCTGATGTTGTGCTTTTCTCTGCGCAAGACCAAAGCTAATCAAAAGTGTTGTAAAACATGCATATTGATAAGGCTGTGCTTGTTAATTATTAAAGGAGTATTAAATAATTTATGACCCATGTTGGTGACCAGTATGAATTACAGCAGCATCAATACAACTTCCTCCTCATACAAGTCTCTGAAGCCTCACCCCTCACATCCCCTTGAGTTTCAGTGGCCTGGAGTCGATACAAACAACAAAGTCACATTTTCACAGTAGAAACAAGTAACCTAACTACTTAGGGCATAGATCCAGGAGGAGTATCTGGTGAGGAGGTGATATATAATGATGTAAAATATTGTGTCTTTTTGGTTCTTGCTTTTTAGCCTTTGTATTGGAAAGGAATCATACTTATTGCCCCTTTAAAACTCTTGGGTTTGCTGTTTTTTTTTCCATGTGTGTGATTCTGTTCATATTCCTCTGCAGGGAGTTCTTGCGTCTCGGAAACCCTCTGAACTGTGGCGCCTGGGACAAGAAGCTGCTGAAGCAGTACCGGGTCCACAAGCCCAGCTCTCTCAGCTACGATGCCGAGATGAGAAGTAAGACAATCAGCAGCTCTTGTTCTTCTTCTAATTGCACGTGATCTTCAGTGCTCAGTAGGGAAGGAAACACAGTTGACTTTGTTTAAGGCTTCTTTTTCCATTCAGTCATGTTGATACCAAAGGCGTTGCTTTCACTTAGCCCAAAGGAATGCCTTCACCGCCCTTGGCAGAGTCCCTTCAGATCCCAAAGTGGGACCCTATTCTGACATAACAGCTGCAGCTGGAGAACATTTCAAGTGTTTGAGACATTACATATTTGTTGACCACTACAATAACACCAACTTAAATGTGACATTCTCAGTGATAAAACTGTAGAAATCTAACATGTTGCCATGTAAAAATTGTAGTAATTTTTCAGAATATGTATTTGGCTTTGCACAAGAAAACACTGGCATTTAGGTTAATGTCACAGGCTTCAGATTTGCTCTTTACAGCCAAAAGATATAAGACAAATAATAGAATATAATGTTCTGCTTTAATAGTGGAAATGCAACTGCAACTCATAGAAACTGTAAAACAATATCTACCAGGATCTATATGAAACAGAACATTTGGAGATTGCAAGATTTATCAGTGTCTTCTGATAATTAGCAATTAGCAGAGCAACCAAGGTGGGAATGTTGCCAGATTGTAGTTGCAAATTCTCATTTTAGTTCTAATTCAGCTCAGAGCGCAGTGCTTAAAACACACATCAGCAAAAAGATGCGAGAACCGAAAAAGACTGAAAGGTCTGTGTAGTTAACAATGCAATTCTCATCATTACATTTGTCAATGCAGTGGACGCTGCGGGCAAAAATGACAGCCCTTTTACTACTGAAAGCACCCCATAAATTGTTAATAGATAAGAATTAGAGTGCTTATTCCACAGCAGTCCCTCAGTAGGATTATGAAATGATAATGTCACTCGAGAGCCATTCCCATCTGCCACAGTGATACTAGCTTCCTCTTGGGAGACAGGAGAAAGTTTCACTCCCCACTAAAAGCTTGAAAAAAGGCCATCAATCTCTTCTAGCAATTCTACTCTTTTTCTTTGCTCACTCTCCAGGAGCTCATTCGAACGCATCCTGCGGTGAATAGGCTGTGATTGCAGGGGATGACTTCCCCCCCTCCGTTTAATTGCCGGTAGAAATGACTCGGGCTGTCTCTGTGATGGAAAGGGAATGATTCTGTAGGTTTTCTAAAAGGTTCAGATGATTGCGTAGCCAGTGGTACAGTATGGCTTTACAATGCTATGCCCCACTGGTGCTACATACGACCATTACATTTAATCCAGCAAAGCTCATTTCCTTTGCATAATTGCCTCAATTCAGTTGGCGGTACGGCCAATCAAAATATATCACTGAAAGAAATTATATATGTTGAATGCATGCAAACAGATAACTTGCAGGCTGTGGACTATTAGGAATAGGAATGACCTGCATTGGATTGTGAGCCAAACAGGAAACCAGTAGAAGCAGTCTTCTTATCTTCTGATTAAAATCCAATTATTGTGCAAATTTGCTGTTTAAACAAAGACTGGGGTGCAACTGTGAAGCTCATAGTAATGGTTTGTTGCCTATTAACATCTGTTAATGTTTGTAGTTTTGTGGGCACCTCAGTGTGTCTTAATTGCTTACTGTCTCTCCTCCCAACTGAGAGTGGATATTAAGTCCCTACTAATTACTGCTATTTACAAGCAGCGACTGTTGGAATACACAGTGCCATCTCTCTTTTTCTGTGAGAACATTCTCCACCACGGTTTATTAGCTGCCATTGCTGCGTGGTGTAAACCTTGCTTGGATCTAATTTGTCTCTGCCAACTCTGCAGTCTAACAAATAAAGGAGGCAGTAAATGTTCTCAGTAAAATGTGAAATATTGTGCTGGAGTCCATGAGTACACAGTGGTCCTTGAAAATACAGACTTGGTTTGACTTGATTTAGTGCTACCTACTCTTGAAGCTTGTGATAATACTCAGTAACTTTGAAGTTGTCCTTGACCAGAGCCAGCTGACAGTCTTATTAACTTTGCATTAAAAAATATCTTCACTTAAAACTGTAGTTCACTTGGCAATACACATTGGAACCACGTGTAAAAAAATAAATCTCAGAAAGTGTTTCTGTTAGAAAGTTGGTCAGTAAAATTTAATAAAACTTCTCTCGCCCTGTTGAACTACACTGGAAATTGCTTACTATTTCTGTTCATATAGATCTACAGTAGTTGTTTCAGTTCAACAGCACTGTCATTTAGACCTCTCGACAGGACAAAAGAATAACTTTTTTTTTTTTTTTAGAATAAGAATCCTTTATTGTCACTGTTAACATTGTCACCAACATTACTGTGAAAATTGGTTTAGCAGCTCTACAGGCAGCGAAAGCAGACATTATATAAATAAAAACAGTGTAATAACAATATATACAGCAATAGTAATAATACAGTAATAATACACATCAAGTAACTCAGACATAAACAGGGCTCCTAGATAGTTGGTTACCAACCAAGTGGATGGTAGAGAGGACTAGCCTCGCACAGCCATACTCTGATTTTGTTTCCGCTTTAATCTGTAAAAAGTCTGTTATTTTCAAACCATTTGGAATATCAGCGGCAGCAACAGATGCTTAAAAAAAGAACACGTTGGAGGTGATTTGGTAATTGGCTTCTGTTTGTGAAGTCTGTGCACTGCTCTGTGGCTCCTCTGCGATCAGCTGTCGCCATCACCTGAACCACATTCATAGTTCTTCAAAGGTCACCGATTGGTCTGGTGATTGGGTAGCTTCACATAGATGCTTTGTTATGAATGCTTGCAGATGGTTTCAGAGTCATATGAAAATTATGTCAAGAGATCAGCTGGCTGTGTGAGATTAAGAGAGGATGAGCCTACCAGCCAAAGCCAGAATTGCTTAGTTTTTTGCAAGTAATTGAGGTCTTTTTGCTAAAGTCACCCGTCCTGAACCTAACAGAGTTCCCCTGTCCCCCACAGACAGCATGACCATGTCCATGGAGGGCTTTGGTCCCGACAGCGTCTTCACCACGCCGGGGGAGGACAACAGCCAGTACCGCATCAGCCGCAGCCTGGTGCGCTCAGCCGAGGGCAGCACCGTGCCCCTCACCCGAGTCAAGTGCCTGGTGTCCATGACAACGCCCCACGACATCCGCCTGCACGGGTCGGCCGTCACGCCTGCCTTCGTGGAGTTTGACACCTCGCTGGAGGGCTTTGGGTGAGTCAACACTGCTGCCTACAACAAAATCTGTGTTTGACTCTGACCCTTGTTGTTCTGAGGGGCCACAGCACATGATTAAGGTTTGCTTGTGTCAGTAGTTGCATGACATCCTCTTCGATCGGTTTGGAAGATTGAGGAAAGTCATGGGATTTTGAAAAGTCTATTCCAGACAAGGAAAGTTAGGACATTTAATAAAGTCATGCAACATAATGGGATTTTGTCCACCTCAATTAAAAACAAACAAACAAACAAAAAAAATCAATAGCTAATTATTCACCAAATGTAATACTTATTTTCCATTATGTTCACATTACATTCACTCTTCCCTTCATATTTAAACAGAGTAATAAACATTATTAAACTTCTGAATCCGAAGTTTTGGTCAAGGATAAAAATGTGTATATAAGTCATCCGAATTCAACATTGTAGTCATGGAAACTTGTGGAAAAGCCAGGGAATTTGAACATTTAACAGAGAAGGAATCCTGGTCATTTAGTCATTTTTGTGTTTCTATCTTTATTTACTCCGGGAGGTCTGACTGATCATGCACAGTCTTTGACAGCAGCCGTCTGCTTCACATTCATGCGGTAAAGCACATAGTCATTCCAGACAGCTGCCTAATGCAGCCGCAGTCTTCTGCTGTTCATTACTGAGTAGCTCTGCCACAGAAGGTGGGTGTTATGTGCCTTGCTTAGAGCCACCTTGACTGTAGCTGTTGAGTCACTTCACTTTGGCCTCCAGTCACAAACCTGCTTTTCTCACTCCTCTTTGTCACCACTGCCCTGTTTTAATGCATTACACCAGTGTAACAAAAATACTCCAACATGCTGTTTGCTCCTCCTTATCGCTTTTTTAGCCCTCTGTCTTCAAAACTGCCTTTGGATTGATGTGTAGCCCCAGAGGTGAAGGACTTAAACTACGTTTTTACTGCATTCACAACAAAATATAATCCTCTTAGGCTAGAACTTGTTTCCGATTTTTTTTTTTTACTTGTCTGTTCTTCAGTGGGTTGTTTAAAAAGAGTGACATCTTCATTGTTTGTCCCCCATAAGCCGAAGAATGGACAAGTCTGTGTTTCATGCTTTTAAAACCCCGCTCAATCATCACGTTTACGCACAACAGATGAGGCCCATTTTTCTGAAAATCACCCAGAAATCATTCTTTGTGGAGCAATTTTCCTCACCAGTGATGAACATTTTACTGCATGCATGTATTTTTCTTTTTTCCCCCTGCATGAAGCAATGAAGTAGGTGTTTTTTTTTTCACAGTAACACCTGCCCCTGTCTTCACGGGAGACAGTTTTTCACCTCCTGCCATGAAGCTGTGCATACAAATGGACTTATTTTCTGCCATTTATGTCATGTGACGGCCCGTGCCTGTGGGTTGTGGGTGCTGCTGACAGGCTCGGTTGCACCCGTTCTGCTGCTCTCGCTCGTTTTTTTTGTTTTAGTGACTCCATGAACATTACGGCCAGTGGAAATTATGGCATGAGGGATGTGACCTTGGCATTGTCCACACACACGCAGCCACACACATGGCACACATGACACACACCAACAGTATATGCTAGGTTGACACACAATAAACAACCACTCTTTTTTTTTTTTTTTTAATTGTTCATTAATATTCATATCGGGGAAAGGGAGAAGTCTTGTAGAACTGGGACAGAGTTTGGAGGTCATTGTAGACATTTTTGTCATCTAAAGGTAAAAGGTCAAAGGGTATTGCTGTGATCACTTGAGAAGCATTGAAATATCAGGAAGTATTAATTTTATGGCTCTCAGAAGGAATATTCTGTGTTAACTTAAACTGTGGCTAACTGATCCGCTAACAAGCGCCCATGGGGATTTCAGAAGGCTGTGTGACTGACTGTGTGACCTTTTTAAAGATAAACTGTGCAGTATGTGAATATATATTATACAGTTAAAGACCAAGGCAGAAAATGGATGATGGATTTGACTCATTGTTATTTCCACCGTCTCCTACACTTTTGGCCCCTGGTCTTTTCTTTTCTTTTTACATGCGCTCAGTTTGGATGATTTTCCTCTCCTGTCAGCATTGTGCTCTCCCAGCTTTACAGTCCTGCGGTTTCTGCTCTGTTGTGCTGCTGTTTTCCCTGTCAGGTTTCTCCTCATCCTTTGCAGACGTCAAGTTCGGCCTTTGGCCACGTTGTCATTTTTGTCTCCAGATATTCCTCGTTTGAGCTTCCAACCGGCCTCGTCCTTGTCTGTCCCTGGTCAGCCCTGGCTCAGTTGTTCCTTTCATACCACGAAACATGCTGATTTGTAAATAAACTGTGAAATATTCTTTATTCTTGGATGACAGCAGCATCGGACTGGACTGCTCATTGTGATTTTTTAGATGTATGTGTGCGTTTATAGAGCTTGCTTGAATTCTTGTTGGCATTTAATTAATTGAGCTCAGCATCTCATCTGTGCTCAGGCGCTGCCAGCAAAGGCTGTCATTACCTATGTGGGCTGCTACAGCATTAGCTGGCTATTGTACTTCAATCTGATTGTCGCTGGTTTTTAGGGACAAATATACAGCTGACCGCACATTATATAACTCCTGTGGGCAGTTTTCCAACTTTGCCAATCAGTTCAGTTCGTTTTGGTAGAGTTAACACTCGGCCGTTTGATTGTAACTCTGATTTTTCAGAACTCAATTACAGAAACGCCCAGTTTTGCAGTTCCTTTCGAGCATTAAAGCAGCAGAAATCAATATAATAATCCACCGTCTACAATTGGAAATGACTTTGCTGTTAGGGTCAAATATAATCTATACATGGGGAATGATTGGTGCATATGTGCGTCTGGCCGCTGCTGCAATATTTCCTTCGTCTTGTCAAGACGCGGCTGCAGCCCCACCCAGTGAAGACACTTTGTCGTCCATAATTCCTAAGCTTTGGTGTTTCTTAGCCATAAAACCCCTCCGACCCGTCGCAGCGAGCCGCCTCAGCCCTCAGAATAGAACATGGAGTTTCATATGAAAACACAGCAAAGCAGCAGCAGCACACAGGCAACCAGGCACTGGCCCACTTTCTGCTCAGCGTAAACAGAGGAAGAGACCAGCACTCGAGACGATGTGCTCAAACACACACACACATGCATACACATAGACACACACAGAGAGAGAGAGAGAGAGAGAGAGAGAGAGAGAGAGAGAGAGAGAGAGAGAGAGAGAGAGAGAGAGAGAGAGAGAGAGAGAGAGAGAGAGAGAGAGAGAGAGAGAGAGAGAGAGAGAGAGAGAGAGAGAGAGAGAGAGAGAGAGAGAGAGAGAGAGAGAGAGAGAGAGCCCCTCCTTCCCCTCCCATCTGTCACTATGAAATATTGATGCCCCAGCTGCTATTAGGAAAAACACACACATAGTCACTCTCTCTCACACGCATGTCCATACCCGCTATCTACACACACATGCACGCACGCAGGCATGCACACACACTTGTCCAGCCAGCTATCTGAACAGGGGTAAGGAGGATGCTATCAGTGTGGCTGGGGTGGTGTTTTTTTTTTTTTTTTTTTTTATCTATCTATCTATCTATCTGTCTTTTTAAATTGAAAACCTTATATTATACTGCTTATGAAGAAAAATAACCAAGCCAGTCCTCGGGCCAAATCAAAGTGTTGACAGGCAAACAGCATGCCTGTAATTATCGTGAAGCAGCGGGGTGGCACGGCTGTCAGACGGGCCGTCCTTCAGCCAGAGGACCCAAGCATCTGCCCTTGTGAAGTGTCCTTGAGCAAGGCACTGAATCCCTGCCAGCTCCGGGGCTCACGCCAAGCAACTGACCCTGAATTCTGATCTCCCTGTAGAGGAGAGAAAATAAGGAGAATCCAGCGCCAGGACTCAATTAAGTGTCACATGACATGAAAACAATAGATGATTTCATTCATTTATTTTTTTTTTAATGCTCATACAGAAGCATTGTATAAAGAGAGGTAATAAAAAATCACTCTGGAGTAAACAGTAAATGGGCTGTGTCTGCCAGTTTGGGATGCCTCACTGTCATGTTTTAGAGATCATCTTTGTTTGAGCTCAGCACAGAGGGAGGGATTGTTTTCTGCTTGTGCTCCATGTGCTGCTGGTCCACTGATGAAGCCAATGCACAAGTCCTACTTCTTTTCCTCTATTATTGCTGAATTATTGCTGCAGTTTGGCTCCGTGCCTGAGAAGCATTGGCTGGCTTGCCTTTTTAGATGCTGGAACCACAGAAATGGAATGGAGTAGAATGGGCGTCATGTGGATGATTCTGTAGTTGCTAATGCAGCAGCTGGCAGCCATCTTTGGGAGCGCAGTTGAATAACTTTATTAACACGTCCTTTGCATTATTGGTAATGAGAAATGTCCACACAGGTGATTTAAAGGCAGAATGAGTCGGATTTGTCGGTTGTGGTTTGTAAGCACGACATCCATAGTTGGTCCTTCCTCCCTGGCTAAACCGACTGCCGGCAGCGAGTTTTCATTTCCTAGGATGGTGATGGAGTGAACGCCGTCGCCACCTACCTGTTCAACACAAACCATGCCAACAGGTTGTCACTCTTCATCCTCTCTTTCAGTGCTCGCTTGTGGGTGAAAGACAACTCCAGGTTCGCTCTTGTTGTGGAATGAGCTTGATCCGCTTGGCTTTTCACCTCGCTATATTTCTGTTTCCCTGCAGTCCGTGATTTTCATAGCTTTCTATTGGATGTTGTGCCATTGATCTGGCACTGCGCTGTGCTGTGATTGGCTGGGAGCTACAGAAAATCCAGAACAAGAAAATCCAGGCAGAGTGCAGGGTCTCTGCCGACACACACACCAACGCACACTGCTAGTGGCTCTGAAGTGATGATCGGGAGGGGTTGTTTGTGTATGAATCTATACATTGTTTGAAAATCCTACTCATTCTGCCTTTAAAAAAGATAAAATCCATTTTGGCCAAAAGATGTTGCTCTTGTTCAAATTACAGAAATGATATAATAGCCTCTTATTAACTTACACTTCTTGGGCTTTTCCAAAATGCCAGTAGTGCTGCTTTACATTTTTTTTTTCTGTCCTTGGAACTTAAAAGGAACAGCCTTATAAATAGCTGGTTAGCAATAGATATTCATATTTTAGTGAAAATATTCTGCACTAAGTTGGTCCCACTGCGTGACATTCAAATAGGAATTGCCTGCAGTATTAATGAGGGATAGATGCAGGATGAGTTGTTTTTAACAGTGGCTTATTAACTGAATATTTCCCTCACAAACAAGTTATTATTGTGATTGTGGCTTTTTGCTGTCAGCAGCAGCTGTCACACTGCCCCCCAGTGCTCTTTGGTCTGGTTCTGCCAGGTTTCAGGTCGAATTTGCCACAGCGCTTGATGCATTTTGAAGTCTTGTTGTCTCTCACAAAACAACCTCCAAAATCCCCATGTTGGATTCCCAGAGCATCAGTGCCTTCAGTGCTGCTGCAGAGAGATTAAAGAGAGGAGAAAATAGCACCTTCACCAAGGGGCAGTGAGTCAGCAGAACTCACCACTACCTCACCCACCACCTTCAGATTCCCTGTAAATGCATCAAATGATGGGGAGCCTTTGTGCACAGTGGTGTCCACTGTATAAGCCCCCATTCAAAAATTGAATGACATAAGCATAAGTGTTAATTTTAACCGTTTAATGATGTTAAAGGTGCACCATGTCAGCCGGACACTTCCTCTGACCCTTATTGATGTTGTGCTGCTTGGAGTTCGATAAGCTCATTGTTCAGTCTTTTGAATAGCTGATTTTTCCACTACAGTGAGCACCGGTTCCCTAATCAAAGATGCAAGGAGCAAAAACTCATGCGTATGAATGAATATCTTTTGAAAAGGCCTCCTGCTGCTTTCATGTTTTTAATCCCACCAAGGGAAGGATAATAACTAAATATTACTGCGTCTCAGTAGCATATATTGACGATATGGTGATTTGGAGTTATTTTGACATAATTCTGCCCATCTAATCTGTTCATAACAAGCCCTTAAAAACTCTTAATATTTGAAAGGTGTTTTTTCTGTTATCACACCAAACACAGCTCAGCAAACATGCAGGAAAACACGTGTGCAGCAGTCACATCTGTATGCTAATAACATGTTATCTATCTGTTACTGCCCTTTGCCTGAGCTCTGAATAACTGTCATTTACCTGTCCTGTGTCGTCCCGTGTAGGTGCCTGTTCCTGCCCAGCCTGGCGCCCCACAACGCACCCACCAACAACACCAACGCCTCAGGGGTCAGCGATGGAGCAGTGCTCAGCGGGATGGGCACAGGTAAAAACCACACACTACACTGCGAAGACAAAGCAGCCCGCTAGGTTGTTGTTGTTGTTGTTTTTTTTTGCTTTTTAAATGAAAGTTTATTGCAGTTTGATTTGGTATCTCTCACCAAATGCGTGCTGGGATGGGCTCCAGAGCCCCCTGCAGCCCTGCTTTGGAATAAGCGGGTATGGAAAGTAGATGGCTGGTTGAATTTAACAGTGTATTGCAGCAGGTTTTCACAAAAAGGGAAAAAGCAATAATTGATAAAGGCTTTATTTAGGTTTGGTTAAGTTTGGTTTATATTAGTTTTGGACTTCTACAGTTAAAGTAGTGATCCAAACATTTTCATATGAACAAGTGTCTGAACAGACAAAGAAAAGAGAGCCACCTACAGAAATTCAGACTATATTAATAGTTAGGCCCCTGCAACACATACAATAAAATGTTATTTTGAAGCCACAGTAGGGTTATAAAATGTGTAAGTGTATTTTATATGTGTTTATATGTGGTAAATGTTGTCTGTAGGTTAGTTTGTTTAGGTTGCTACCTCAGCTGGCAACAGACTGTTTGGAGGTTAATTTTAGTTCGAAAATTTGTTTTGAAAGTCAAGTTGACAATGAAAGAGATGCAGCAGATTGTGATGGTGGAAGTCCTCATTTCTCCTCGTGCTTCACAGCCCCGGGATCTTCCCACCTGCTGCTAAACTTAGCCCACAGGAACACACACACACACACACACACACACACACGTGCACAGTGGCAATAACACAAAACACATTTTCTTCTTGCTTCTGTGTGCAGTAAAATAAAACTTAACACATTCTCTGAAGTGCACACACACACAACTTTACTAATGCAATACAGATTTTGTCCCTCTGTCTCTTTGAACACACACACACACACACACACACTGCTATACACACACTGCTTTTCTCTCCCTTCATTTTCTTTCTTACATCTGTATTTTCTTCTTTGTGTGCCTTCCTCCTGTGTTTTGATGTTTGCTGTTTCTAAATTCACCCGTGTTTCTGTTTGTCATCTCTGTTTTCATTCACTTTCTTTGTTTTGGGCAGAGATGCTTCTTTTTTTTTTTTTTTTTTTTTTTTTTTTTTTTTTTAAACCCTCGTAGGGTTTTGTTGTGTCACCCGCACAGATTGCATTTCAGTTTCCATTACTTATACGTGCAAATAACCTCCAGCTACCACTTAAACATGAAGCCGCTCTCAGCCCTGTGGTTAACTTCCATCTGTGGTCCCCAGTTTTATGTGTGCAGTTTGGCTACTTACCTGTCCTCTTGCCTCTAGTTTAGAGTGAATTGACAGCACTTCACATTATCCATTTGCCCACTGGCCAAGATGTACATTTCCAGTCTTTGGGGCCGGTAGATCCACCTTTAAGTAGCCCACTCAGGCCAGAAGATTTCAAAGTCCTCCACACACAAAACATGATCATAATTTTCCCGCAGTGAATTTGCCTGGATAACCATGAAAGTAATGACTTCATTTTCAAAATAACAGAATGTGCGTTTTGAGACACTCAGCTCAATTTGCTAGTTAAATTAGCGTGCCAGTACCATTTACGGTTTATTATTGCTGGATGTGCAAAATGACTCATAAATGTGAGTCATTTGGTGAGCCAGTTTGCCTTATTGTATTAGTTTAGGTTTGTTCTTAAAAGGTGCACAGATGCCATCGAAGCCAGCGCTGGTTTATTGCTACGGTCGTTACTATGTGATCACATTTCACAAGCGTTTCTTCAAGTTAATGCACATGAAGCTCATGTACAACTAAAAGTGGACTTGCGACTCCACAAAAATATTACAGAGTAACAAAAAGTTCAGTAAATTCATAAAAATACACAATGAAAATGGGGAAGGGAGAAATGGAATATATATGTGACTATCAACTGTAAAAAAAAATTGAGTGAATGTTACATTTCCAGCAGGCCAGCAGTTATAATCGCAGAGCCGGATATTTTGAAAGGCCCAGGCTGGCGGAAAATTAACTTGAATGTCAAGTCCAGAGTCAACTTTATTTATGTCGAACTTTAAACACACAGCCCTCTGTTACAAGTGGAGTTACAGAAATGTATCACCCCCAAGTTTGTCCAAAGTGATTTCACAGAAAAGGCACTTTCAGGCCTGAAGGCAGAGTTAAAATCCATCTATGACGTTATGCTCGATTTTCTAGTCTGTAGCCTCATGTAGTATTTATGAAGCGCTGCTCGGTCCTCCTCTCCTCTCCTCTCCTCTCCTCTCCCCTTTCTTGTCCTCATCTCGCGTCCTCCTCCTGGCTACCTCCTTCTCCAAGCTTCACCTCCTCTCCACTAATCGATCCTCTTTATCATTTCTTCAGACATTTCTTCATACATTCATACAGTCCCTTCATCCACTCCTTTCCCGCCCATCCATTCTTCCTTTCTTCCACCCCGGGAGGCCCTCCCCCTCATCTCCAACCCTATTTATAGACTTTTCTTTCTTTGTCAGTCACCCTCACTCACTTTTTCCTCCCTCTTTTCCCTGCTCATCTCCATTTTCAGCTCTCCCTAATCTCCTTTCCTCTTCCTCTTTTACTCGTTCCCATGTATCCTAATATCTTTCCTTTTCCTTCTCCCCTCTCATTTTCCCTCCTCCCCTCCCTCCGCTCTGCTCCCTCCCTCCCTTGCATCCTCTTGTCCTGTCTGACCCATATCTACAGATGACATCATCAAGCAGCTCATTCATCTAAATATCTCCATTCCACCCAGCAAACTAACCCCTGCAGCCCGCGGTGTCTCAGCCACCACCTGACAAACAGAAGAAATAGATCCAGCCTCTGTTGTTTGTTGTTACAGTGCAGCCTGAAGCCAAGTTCTCATTACCATGTCTTTGTTCTCGCAGCCATTCCACTGCAGCTTCTTCCCACCACAGTGGCGGAGATTTTTTTGTTTGTGTGTAATGTAATGCAAGTCCCGGGAGTCCATAGTGAGCTCCACCAACCAGAAGTAATGTAATACTGGTTTTAATCCTGCAGGCAGCTCCACCCATCAGTAATATATTGGCACAAAAGGCAGCTCTTGCTTAGTTGGATTAGTCCAGCAACCAATAATTTATGGCACCACCCAGTTTTAATTAGGTTAGATATTTCATTTACTGAGGCTCTTTTTCTACAGCAGGTTGAAGTTAGTGATGCTGCTAGGTGTTGGATAAGGGACTCATTTTGGCACCTTAGGTCCTTATAATAGCAAGAAGTAGGCTCACTAATTATTTGTTCCACAGTTTTAACTGCTTTAATAACCCTAACCCTAAGGTATTATGAAAAACAACACAGAAGTGATGAATGACTAAGTTCTGAAGGTGCAAAAAACAAAAAAACATTTCATTTCAGGAGATATCAGTTTCAGGCATAAATGAATAGAACGGCATGTAAATGGTAGAACAATAGAGATGTCAAATGCCAAGATAAATAAAAAATTAAAACCGTCGTAATGCAGGAGTTCACGTGAGTGATGTAATGTGTGTGTGGGGAAGGGATTGGTGGGGGGTGGTTGATATATACATTAATTTTTAAGATGAGAAAAGGCAGAACAGAGATCATTTGTGTTGAGTGACTGAGGGGAAAATGTTCATTTCGACCAGCTGCAGTAAAACTGGTAAATAAGACACACCTTTAACACGATTTTTTTTTCCATTAAAATAATAGTCTGTCATATAAACCAGTGCATATACACCAGTAAAAAGCAATGCATTCTGGTAACTCTGCTCCGCCATAACAGGATGCTATAGCCAGTAGCCACACAGCTGTCATAGCAGAGGTTAGTTAACTGTAGGCTACAGCTAGATGTGTTGTCGGTGTGTGTCAGCCTTCGGTTGTAAACTCGACTTGGTGAAAACAGAGAAAACTACAAGAAAGAGCTATACATAAAAACTGCATAAAAACTTCACAATGTTGACTTTGTTGAATGCAAATGGAATCGCCCCTTGGGAAGGCAGTTTAATATCAGTGAGAAATCAGTTCCTGAGTAGCAGCGAGACAGAGCTCAACTTGAGAGGAAGAGAGAGAGTGGTCTGTCACACTGCTACCTGTACAGTGTGTGGATCTAGTTACCAGTACATTTAAATAAACCAGTTTTTAAAGGGAAACCGTTTTTTGTAGGCACAACTTGGTTGTACAGTGTATGCACTTCTTGGACACTAATGTCACTAAGGTGCGAGCAGTTTGAAAGAAGACAGTAAACATGTCATCCCCTTGAGTGACAGAGTCCTCCTCTGAGCCAATCACCAAATGAATGAAAAGAACCCAAATTATGGAAAATCTAATGTGGTGCACACTGACAACCATGGAGGGAAATTTGTAGTGCAAGAATACCTGTTCAAATTTTTTTTTAGGTCATTCAGTCTTGCAGTGCCGGCGATATGCCTGACAATTCAATTTTTAGAAAAAACTTCCACATGTGATTGTAGCGCTCTTGGCTTGGCCAGTCAGTGTCAATTTGGAATCCTCAAAACAAAGTAATTAGATGCATGTTTCTCCCAAGTCTAATCAGGATCCAATCAGCAGTATCTGAAGTGTCCTGTTTGATTAGCAGATGATGTTTCCTCCACAGTGACAGCAGCGTGAACATGTTCATCATCAAGAATACAATATAAATATGCGTTGCTCCATAACTGGCACTGTAAATATAACAAATATTTCTCTCCTCCTTGTCTTCTTTCCCTCTCATCTTCCTCTCCTTATCTTCACCACCTCCACCCCCAGGGGAGCGCCTGTTTCCTCCACCTTCAGGCCTGAGCTACTCCACCTGGTTCTGCGTGGAGCGCTTCAGCACGCCCCCTCAGGCCCACCCGGTGCGGCTGCTGACGGTGGTTCGCCGCGCCACTTCCTCTGAACAGCACTACGTCTGCCTGGCCGTGGTGCTGTCGGCCAAAGACCGCTCGCTCACCGTCTCCACCAAGGAGGAGCTGCTGCAGACCTACTGTGAGTGGAGCGCACCGGCGGCAGATGGAGTTTATAAGTCGTTTCAAACCTTTATTGCATTAGATTGTGGCTTTTATTCCAGCTGGAGTAGAAAGTAGACTGTTGCTGTTGCTGCTTTTGAACTTTACTGGGAAAAAAGATGAACAAACAAGGGAGGAAGGATGTTTTTAGGTGTCGGAAGCACTCAAACGTAGTCAAGGGAAGTCAAAGAGAAGTCATAGTTTTTTAAATCAGGGCTGCAGCAGATCAGGGGAGATGGAGACAAGGTGAAGTTCACATTTATACATAACCCCAGGCAACCCCATTTAGTACATTTTTGTAAACAGATACCCAACATAGTGTAGAAGAGAGGGAAATTGAGATGGAGCTGTTAAAGTGCAGTATTTAGACATCTTGAACAGTTTTCTTGTTGAGTTTTAGTCAGTAGCCTGTGTTTTTCTTTTTCACCTCATCAAAACAGAGGTCACTGCTAAATCTTTGTCTCACTGATGCCGACCCATCCTTCCCTTCCCTCCCTCTCCCTCCCCCCCATCAAGCAGCGGACGAGTCGAGCGAGGAGGCTTCCTTCTATGAGATCCTGCCCTGCTGTGCTCGTTTCCGCTGTGGGGAGCTGATCGCCGAGGGCCAGTGGCACCACCTGGTGCTGGTCATGAGCAAAGGCATGCTGAAGAACAGCATGGCCACGCTGTACATCGACGGCCAGCTCATCAGCACCGTCAAGGTAATGTTGCATTGGGATGGAAGTACACTCAGCAACACCAGAGCTTGGACATAGCTCTGGATTTGCTGAGTGTGCTTAGTTAACGATGTGCAGTATAATGTACAGAAAGCGTGTGTTTATGTATGACTGTACACGGATTCCACTCATTTTAAGTTGCTCTGAGTAATAGCATCAGCAAGCAAATAATAGTTGGCCTCAGTGGCTGTAAGTCTTTGGACTGTTGCCTCAGTCCTGCCGTGATGGAAAATGAGAATGTGACCCAACTGCCCAAATATTTTTGCGCGTCTGACCAATACTCAGATAATGAAGAAACGCAGAAAAAAATCTTTTCAATTTTGAGGTTCAAAGCAGGCATTGAACACAATTTCTCAGCCAAGTGATCACCAAGCCGTGGTGTGGCTTGTGGTTTAGTGACTTTAGATTCCCCTCAGATTAGGGAGTGAGGGTGGGAAAGCGGCTTGGCAGACCACAAGTCTCAGCTTCCCCCTCAGTACTGCTGATAAGAGCAGCTTCATTTCCTCCAGAGGTTGACAGACAGGAAGCACCAAAGCAGGGATCCGTGTGTAGGTACATACATACATTCACTTGTGGCTGCGTTTTTTTTTTTTTTTCTCTTCTCTGTAGGTGTCAGTAAATCACACATCCCCATTTCAAAAAAGTATAAAAATACTCGATTCAGTGTTGATTTTCATTTGGCATCCATAAGGGGACCCCAGGAGGATCCTTGGGGAACCTCTTCCTAAAAAGCTCCTCAATCCTAACAAGTGGGATAGAGATCTGTTTGCTAGTGAGGAACCTGAAAGCAATTGTAGGCTGCATTCAATTTTGGAGCATATCTGTATCACATAAGGTATGTGATACAGATATGGTGTTTTAATAACTTTCTTGCATGATAATTCTTGAATCACAATAATACCATAAGGGCAATACAGCTCTGACCACTGACGTCCTTATTTTTGATTGCTCATGTTGGTGGCCTAGAAATTTTAATGAACTTATTTCTCTCTTCTACTAAAACAAATGGCTTTAGAAATGACAAATGACTACAACTGTATGTGTACAGAAAGTGCTCACCTCTATCTTTCCCCTCGCCCTCCGCTCCCAGCTGCACTACATCCACAGCGCACCAGGCGGCTCGGGGTCGGCCAACCCCCCTGTGGTGAGCACGGTGTACGGCTACGTGGGGACGCCGCCGGCCCAGCGTCAGATCTCCAGCCTGGTGTGGCGACTGGGGCCCAGTCACTTCCTGGAGGAGGTCCTGCCCGCCACCAGTGTCGCCGCCATCTATGAGCTGGGGCCAAACAACGTGGGCAGCTTCCAGGCCGCCTACCTGCCGTGTGAGTATGGCTGTCATGACGCCGGCAACTACTACCCTAGTAACTACTACCGAAGTTGCTGCTGTACAAATCCAACTTTTACTGAGATACATCAAGCAGCAGTTGTGGAGAATTACCACAGTTTTAGACCAGCGCTTTTAGACAGAGTTGAAAATGGCCTTGAAGCACACCATTTTTTTTAAAGCAGGTTCAGATCCTTTCTGTAACCTTAACCTGAGGAACCCATATCTCAATCTAACCATTTAAAAGCTTTGACTTGAAAGTGTTTGCACACTGTAGTTGGTCAAAAACTGTGAATGTGAACATTTTGTACCTTTTTTTAGGAATACCATTTGTTACAGTTGTATAGGTGGACTAGTGCTTAGATGCTTGGTGCTTAGCTGTGCCATACGTAGTGGGTGTCAGATTTGATTCCTGCAGCAGCCAGTGTGTATCCATCAAACTGCCCTTGAGCAATACAGTGCACCCACAACCTGCTCACACCGTGTAACTTGCTCTGGAATGCCTAAAATGTCAAAATCTGCCAGGATTTATAATAACCTTGCAGTCCAGCTGTTTAGATTGGGCAGCCCTGAATTTCTGCACATACTTCTGTGGTATTGACTGCACTGCAGCAAGACTTGCTGGGTCGGCTTTATCTGTTTTGGCCTCTTTCACCTCTTTTTTTCCCCTGAGTTTCCTCCCTCTCTTCATCCGGTCTGTCTCCTACTCTCACCCACACTTTCCTCTAGATCTCCCCTGCTTCCTCTCAGTCTGTCCTCTCCAACTTCTTACCCTTTTTTCTCTTTATCCTCTTATCTCATCCCTGTCTGTCAATATTTTTCCCTCCCTCTCTCTTCATCCTTTCTCTCTGTGTGTTGACCTTGACCTTTCTTTATCTGCATCTCTCCCCTTCTCTCAAAATCAGGTAAAGACTCTAAGACGGAGGTGGTACCTCCCTCCCCAGTGGCTTTGGTACCAGAGGAGAAGGTGTCTTTCAGCCTCTATGCTCTCTCGGTTTCTGCCCTCACTGTGGCCAAGATCAGGAAGGTCTACAACAAACTGGACAGCAAGGCCATTGCCAAACAGGTCAGAAATACCCCTGGTTAAAGTAAAATTCCCCTTGTGAGCCCTGTTTCATGTCTACTGTTTTTTTTTTTTTTTTTTTTGACCACTCACATCTCAAATGTAGCAGAGTCACTTCACACTAATATGCAGTGTTTTTACAGCATCAACAGATCTTCCCTTAAAACCCAAATGTAAACCTTGTACTTCATTAAAAAAAACTGCTGTTTATTGTTTTGAAATATAAATTTTTAAAAGTAACTGTCTGATAACTGATTGTGATAAACTTAAATTTTGTCCTGCAGTCTACCCGTTTAATTCTACTGTGCAAAGTTCCAGACAGAATTGACAGCAATATTAATACAGGGTAAATGTGTGAAGGAGAGTTAGGTTTCCCTTCATGTAGCACGACAGGTTTGCAAATGTGTAACTCCATTCCTCTCTAAAGTGCAAAATTTAATGCAAAAATATACCTGTCTCATCAGTTTAAATCTCTTCAGGAGTTGGGTATACTCACTGCTGAGAAATCTTCTCATCACACCAGTGACAAATCAAAACAGAAAACTGAAATATAAAATATACTGCACAACACTGAGAGCACAGCCACATTACATGTTTGAGTAATGAAGTCTATTAAATTTTAAAAACTTCCAGAGGTTATCTCCTGCTGCAACCGGGGGCCATGAAAGAGCGAACCTGCCCATTTCAGTTTTAGGTCCATACATCTGCAAAATTGCAAAGCTTGCAGGAAAGATTTATATCGATTTATGTAAAAGATTTATATCAATTTATAAAAATTTCTATAAAACTGTCATCCTTATTTTTTGTGATGGTGGGAAGGTTTCTACTGCAAATACAAATATGAGCACGCACACACATGCAGGTGCATACACATGCTCGCTCACAGAGGTCAAACCCAGGGAAATGGAGGGGAAAATATGTCATCATTGTGCTTGCATGGATGTCCCCTCACACATGGACACACACTCACAAGAACACACACCATCCCTGCCAATGCTGTGTGTTTGAGCTCCAAATTAGTTCCCGTGCCTGTCCTTATCTCGCTCCCCACCTGTCAAGTTATTTCCCAGTCTGCTCATGGCTCTCCCCGCTAATCCTGGCCCGGGGCAACTCACTGCCACAAAAGGCAAAATGCAGAAGCAGCACTTCTGCTGCAGTAGATTCCTGTCACAGAACGGGATGAGTGATTTCCAGAGGTCATTACAGTTGCGCTACCATTATTTGACAGTAGAAATAGATTGTAAGACTACCACCTGTTCCTCCTGAACAAACAAAAAAAAAGCCAAATTTTTATGTGAAGGTGGGGCATTCAGATTGTACAGTAAAATGAAATAAAGATTTTGCACAGTACCAAGCCTATAGAACCACCAGGTTTTGTTGGGGAGGAACAGTATCTGATCTTCCAACATGGCTGTATGTCCCATGTAACTGCTGCTAAACAAATACTCTCCAAATAGTCTGTGACAGGCCCCTGAACCTAAATATATCAGAAACTGTGCAGTACTGATACAACCCCTTTGGTATTTGCACAATCCTATATGATCTAAACTTAAATACGGTTAAATGTTGCATTTAAGTCTTAACTGTGGTTTAAAAGGTCTTTAAAAATGTGGTGAGAAATCCACCCAGTTATGCAGTTCAGTTCTCACTGGTCCACAGTTGTTTTTGTTTTTAAATTGGTCCCATATTTCATGCTACACTCGCAGACACCCAGCCACAAGTGTCTTGTTGACTTCAGTCCTCGACATCTCCAGATGTCTTGATAGTAAATCCTGGTGTCCTAGAGCCACCCAGCTCAACGCCCACAAGAACAAACAAACCCTTCCAAATGAGACCAAATGATCGCATGACACAACGTGGTGCAAAATAGGAAAACAAAACTGTCTGACATGATGACTGAGGGACATAGCATGCAACAAAAGTGAAGTGAGAGTGGTTTTGTGTGTGTGTGTGTGTGTGTGTGTGTGTGTGTGTGTGTGTGTGTGTGTCTGCATGCAGTTTCGGTTTGGATGTCTTCACTGAAGCTCTTTTGCGCCCTCTGTCTTCAGCTTGCTGTATCTTCTCATGAAAACGCCACCCCGGTCAAGCTGATCCATAACGCCGCCGGCCACCTCAACGGGCCGGCTCGCACAATCGGAGCCGCTGTCATCGGGTATTTAGGTAAACAAGAAGTAGTTTCTGCTCTTTTCCACTAGTCAACAGCAAGAAACCTGAATATCCAGTGAACTTTGGTTGAGTTTTGCACAGCATAAACCTAACTGCTTATTGGGTTTTTGGATTGGTTTGGCACAGTGGCTCCCCTGCTGGACATACTATGCTACTGCTCTGTGCTGAGGCGATTTCACACTAAAAGAAGGAAATTAACCTCTTAAGTTTGACGCTCACATGGTGCATTTGTCATTGCTGCATCACCATGCTTTGTTCAAACTCACAGAGCTTTATTTTAAAATCTAGTGGAGATCCCAAGGCTTCCCAAAGATACCAAATATGCCCTGCTGAATTTTTGGAAATATGTATAAAATGATGTACAAGACATGTGGATATTTTCTGTTTGATCTGTTTGATGTAATGCTGCAGCCATAGCAGATACAGAATATGAATGTGACATTGTTTTAGAGTATGGATTTTTTCCTGAATTTGAAACTACTTATGGAAAACTTAAGGTAAAAGCTGGGATATTGAGGGGTTAACACGAGCCACCCACCCAATCGTCACCTTTTTTTTTTTTGGAAATTAGTTGAGGAACCCCAACATATCACAGGTTTATGTAATTACCGAACGACTTTTTTCCTTTTATAGTGCAGCATCACTGTGTGAAAACATCTCTCCCTGTTCTTATCCCTTCAGGTGTTCGTGCCTTTGTGCCCAAACCTGTGGCCACCAACTTGCAGTATGTGGGTGGGGCGGCGGCCATCTTGGGCCTGGTTGCCATGGCATCAGATGTGGAGGGGCTGTATGCAGCAGTCAAGGCCCTGGTGTGTGTGGTCAAGAGCAACCCGCTGGCCAGCAAGGAGATGGAGCGCATCAAAGGCTACCAGGTTGGATACAAACCCACTCTCCTATCAGCAGACACACCACATTTTGGGATACTGTAAATTTTGAAATGTTGAAATTTTAACTGTAGCTCAAAAAGCAGTGGTAGAGGCTGGTGAGTTTTAAGATTCCTAACCCGCTGTGGCTAGAATACAAAAGATTTGAGCTTTTCCTTTTCCTTGCATGTTTAACTTTCCAGACTCCCAGACATTCGAGACTGCATGTTTAATGTCTTCTTAAAGTCCTCAACTCTTTTCCTTCACCCTCCAAGTAAATTTTATCTTAGCGGTGTGAGTTAATACAACAGAGTGCAGTTTCCTTTCAGGTAATCCATTTCCTCAGGGATTTAGTGGTATCTGTAGACGCACAATTTTTTATTTGAAAAATGAAGCTGTGCTGAGCTGGGAACAAGTTGCCACCTGTTGGTGATGTAGGAATTCAATCTGATTTTACTATCATACTCACTATGCGTGGATCTGGATGAGAACATGACCTAAATGATAAATGTTAATGCAAATGTGAAAGTGCAATTATAAATTGAAGGCAATGCATCATCCTGACTCGCCTCGGCCCTCCTAATATGTGCAGTGCAATTTAGTTAATTTAGTTCATTTGCACAGTCATAAAACATAGGTGGCATTTTTTAAAAAAAAGCAATAAAATGTGATGATAAAAACTTTAATTGCTGTATATACCCATCTGTCCTCTGCAGCTGCTGGCTATGCTGCTGAAGAAGAAGCGCTCACTGCTGAACAGCCACATCCTTCACCTCACCTTCTCCCTGGTGGGGACGGTGGACAGCGGCCACGAGACGTCCATCATCCCCAACTCCACCGCCTTCCAGGACCTGCTCTGCGACTTCGAGGTGAGGACAGTCCAGTCAAGCCAAGTCTCATTTGTTTATAGAGCACATTAAAAAAAAAAAAAAAAAAAAACATTAATTGACCCAAAGTGCTTTACAATTGTGGCAAAAGGATTTACAGTACAAATGTACATGACTGAAAGAGTAATACACAAAAGCCAGAACTAAAGTGGGAAACACATTGAAGAGAAAAAATAGCAAGTATTAAAAGTATTAAAACCAGAAAAAACTGAATAAAACCAACTAAAATTTAAAACTCAATGAGAGGATGTAAGAGATAAATTAAGAATGGGCTTGACAAAAAACCATTGGGCAACCTCAGACTGCACTAAGAGCACAACTCCGGGGCAAAGCTATTGTGCAGCAGTGTCCATCACTTGCATGTTTTTAAAGATTAAAGACCACAGCAGGTTTAATATACACATAAACATTTGAAATGGAAAACAGTCTTGCCAAACAAACAGACCCCTGCAAACATAAGGATAAAACTTCTTGAGGTGATACAATATTTAAGAGTTTCCCACCCATAACACCATGCATTTTTGTAAGAATCATAATACAAATGCAGGTGCAACAGGTTCAGCTTTTCAGAAAGGCTTATTACCACCACAGTTTGCAAAGTTGACAGTTCAGTTAGTCTATCAAATGACCCAATCCTAGAATAAAGAGTCACACAAGTGCCAGTTTGACAGTAATGACCATAAAAAATTGAATTGGACTGATTTTGATATTGCATTTTAAAGCCAGTACTACTAGTCTGATGATACATTGGTCCATCCCTATCCAAAGAAATCACATTCAAGAGGATTATTATATTATAGTATTAATCTTTAATTAATTGATTAAAGAATTACCAAAAGCTGGTTATTCTTTGTGATGGCTGGTAGGTTTCTGTCTATCTCTCTCTCTCTTCTGCCTCTCACTTTGGCGTCATGATTTTCTCCTTTTCCATTTGGAAAACCTAACGAGCTGATAGAGCAGTTTAAGTTGCTGGAACAGTTTGGGATCTACGACCCCCCCGCTGTTTAACCTCAGAGAAACCGGACCTCATGGAGCCAAGACGGCAACGCCTCGTGTTGTGTTGACATATACGGTGTATGTTGCTTAGGTCTCAGTCTGTTTTTCCTGCCCCTCAGGTTTGGCTCCATGCCCCGTATGAGCTCCATCTGTCTCTCTTTGAGCATTTCATCGAGCTGCTCACAGAGTCCAGGCAAGTGTTGTGTTTTTCAGTGTTTATCCTCGAGAGAACTGTCCTGAAAAAAAAAAGGACAATAAATAATATTAACTTAGGGGAGCAGTGATTTAGCACTAAACCTCCCGAAAGTTTATTGTTTCGCTGTTTGTCTTAATTTATTGTTTCCATTACTTGTTATAATTTGTTCTTTGTTTTAGTACAATTTTCCTCTTTGTTGAGTTTCTGAGTGTCTCTCTCTGTTTCAGGGTTAGGTATTTTAGAGACCTGTTTGTTTTCCTCCCTTTCTCTACCAGTGTTTTTATCACTTAGGCAGTTAAACTAAATGGCAAACTCACTGTGCCGACCATTTTCCATCTTTCACAGCGAGGCCGCTAAGAATGCCAAGCTGCTGAGGGAGTTCCAGCTGATCCCCCGACTGCTGCTGACCCTGAGGGACACCTCGCTGTCCCAGCCCACGGTCGCCGCCATCAGCAACGTGCTCAGCCTGCTGCTGCAGGGCTTCCCCAACCCATACGACCTGCTGCGGTAAACGCACATTCATATATACAGATAGAGTAAACATTTGAGTGTGCCAGAGGAAAATACACACCCACAGGGTTACACTGGCATATACAAGCATATAGAAACACATACACGCAAAACACAACCTAACCTGCAACCACACACAGGGTTAGATGCACACAGATGCGCAAGAGCACCCACAAAGCATAAGGTTTAAGCACTGTGTGGAATCTGCAGCCAGCTGTGTGACTTCGGCTGGTTTGTTTAAAAGTCAGTGCAAGAGAAACTCGACATGTGGCATCGATGGTCTCCTTGCCGGGTTGTGCTTGGAGTCCTGGTACATCTGTCGAAACACATGAACAACACAACGTCTTTATCCTGCTAACTGACTCCCAACAGACAGGAGCCCAGAATCCGGATCATAATGAGGTTTGATTTTGGCCTTAAGATGTGACACATAAAGGTTGCAGCCGTGTAGAATAGCAGCGCTGTAAGATAGTCAGCCTGTCACTCTGGTGAGGCGGTTCATAAATCAGAGCCTGGAGACAAAGACCTCCTTGTAGTGAGACAGACACCAGTTTAAGACCAAGGTACTTCATTTCATAATCAGGACTTGAGACACAATTCATCAATCTCGATGCCACGGTGTAATCACTGTGGCTCATTTGAAGCTACAATAAACAGCTTTTCTTTTTCACTTACAAATGTATTGTTAGCCCACACATGTTGAGGAGCTGCCATCTAGCCTGAGGTTGAGGAAACTGAAATTCACAGTCACCAGAAGCATTAAAGAAACAAATAAATGAAGCCAATCTGTATTAAAAAAAATCACACTAGTGTCAGCTGCTAACCTCTCCTTGATAACCAAACCCAGCCTAGCTGTGATTCATAAAACACTCCCACAGCAAAAACGTCACTGAAAGGACAGGTTCAGGAATACATGTCAGTTGTTGCTGTGAAGTGTGTTGAATTCATTTTCATGGAGTTTTCCATATAAGGATCAGTGTAACTCAAAGTAAAGTGTGTGGCTAGTCTTTCAATGGGGGAAAATGTGAATTTCAAGCAGTGACACTTTTCATTTTTATAACATGTACATTTTCACTCATTTATTCATGATGCCCATTAAAACATTATTACTAATTACTATTTTTGGTCCAAGAAAATGGGGAACAGAAACAACAAACACTAACCAAAGACACAAATCTTTAATGTTTTGTCTTCACCTCGCAGGTTCGGCCAGTTCATCTCCTCCACTCTGCCCACATTTGCGGTGTGCGAGAAGTTTGTAGTCATGGAAATCAACAACGAGGAGAAGATTGATGGAGGTAACAACTAAGTGGAAACATTTTTTTATAATGTGTTCAAAGTTCAAGTTAATTTTCCTGTGGCTACTAAATGTAGTAACTAACAAGCAACAGGCCATCATCTTGAGATTCTCTCCATCTAAAAAAATCCTATTTTGCTGATAAAATTTTGAACGTTTATGTCAAATGTTTTATGTGGCACTGGCTATGTCGTATATATGTTTTTGATTAATTTATGTTTATAATCTATTGTAAAGCACTTTGGCACAACTCTGTTTGTATTAAAATGTGTTATATAAATAAATGTGGTATGGTATGGTATGGTAAATGTTGAGATGTACCAGCCCGTTGTGGCCTATGGAAAGAAAATATTGTTTAATGTCCTGAATGCGGTTATAGTATTGCAAATTGTGCACAGTCATGCACCATCTTCTCTTGTGGCCTCCAGGTAACGACGATGATTTTGGAGGCCTCCTCTCAGCCAACCTCATTCTGCTGAGGAACCGACTGCTCGACATCCTGCTCAAACTGCTCTTCACCACCAAAGAGAAGTGCACTGTCAATGCCCAGTAAGACAGCATCCTCTTTCCACATCAGCTTACCCAAAAAACATTGTATTCCAAAACATAAATCCATATTTATTATTGTGCAAAATGTAAATATTCACAATAGGGAGTCTTAGGGGGGACTTTATACTGGAAGGTCTAGTTGGCTGCTTTTTAAGCATGTACTAATGCAATGCAATGCAATTCTAATACCAGTTACAACTGAAATTGCTGAATAAAACAAATTTCAGTTGTAATTTATAGAACCTGGCAATATGTTGATTTGTGAATTTTGGCTATGAGATGATCTCATGGTTCATAATCCGACCTGACTACTGGCTTGAAGGATTCACATACTCAAAATGTGACCATGAGAACATAAAAATAATGCTGAAAATTGGAAACAGATTGCTTTTTTCAGGAAGACTCTGGTGGTGGTATCTGTTTATAAGACATGTCAGCGGTTCAGACAGTAGCCTCACCCTGCGGCTGCCTCTCTGTGCCATCCTGCAGGGCTTGTGAGGAGCTGGTGCGGACGCTGGGCTTCGACTGGCTGCTGATGTTCATGGAGGAGCATCTGCACTCCAGCACGGTGACGGCAGCCCTGTGGATCCTGGTGGTGCTGCTGTCCAACCAGTCCATACTCAACCGCTTCAAAGAGGGCCTGTGTGGGGGAGGCTGGCTGGACCACACTGACTCGGTGCTCACTAATAAGATAGGCACAGTGCTGGGTAAGGCGTGGCTGCATCACATCACCCAACATTACTTAATGAAAAGAAAATATGATAATCAGAAAATCAGAAAATGTACATGATTTAGGAATCACAGTAATCTGCATTTAGATTTAGTCAATTACCTTGCAAGATAACAAAGCATATTACCTCAGTGTTGGGACGTACTTGAGATATTTTCATTCTCATATCTTAAACGTTTAACATCCCCTCCCATGAGAGTCTGAAGCATAATGATGTACAGTGTGTGTGTGCTGTAATATGGCTCAGCAGACACCCCTCCTCTCTCTGGCAACATTTTGCGTCGGAGTTGGCCCTCGTTCAGTAAACAGAAAGCTGCCCAGTTTGTGCGCCGCACAGCCATGGGTTCGTCTTCTAATTTTTTGCTTCCCACGGCAGATCTCCATGCTTTTGTCGGCTAGTCTGTCCGTCCAAACGTGTTCAGTCCCCACCTCAGCTCAGTGGTTCTCAACCTTTGCAGAATATCCATCTGAAACCAAAGAGATCAGTAATAATACCTGATACTGTATTTACATTTCCAAAATTGCAGAATTATAAACTCTTCCCAACAAAAGATGACTTTTAATTTCTCATTTCAGGCTCATTAATTTGATTAATTATTGAAAGAAGGCTGGAGGCTGCAATTACTCACTGTTTGACAGGAAAAGGGCATTGATGACAAAGATTAATAACAAGATAGTACATTTGCATATTAGAAATAGATTTTTTTTTTTTTTTTACCCAGAATTCATAAACTCTCTTTCAGTCCTACCAATATCACCTCACTGACCTTCAGGTTGAGAACCATTGCCCTTGCTTATGAAAACCAGTAGTGATATGGCCTAATAGAGCTACCACTGTCAAAATGCTGCGTAGCCCCCCTCTGGCTGTTCTCCTCCCAAAGTATAGCCCTTGGTTTTATTCAGAGATGTAGTCTGACTGCTAGTTGAGCCAAATCCTTATCTTTTAGTCATTATGTTATCAGTTCGGAAATGCCCAGGTTCCCATTTCAGAATCCCTGTTTGATTAGCTGAGTTATAAGTTTACAAGACTCCCCTTGCTACACTTGCCCTGTTAATTTAACCAGGTACAAGCAGGGTGGGAAATCACAACTCTGACCTTATCAGCAGTTTTCAGGTGCATGACCTGGATTCAAAGGAAATTATTACCAGCACCCACAAATTATGTGAATGTAGAAAACTCTTTAATGTATGGGCAATGTGACAAATACATTTCAGCATTATTAAAACTTTGCTGTAATCCATTGAATACTGAATACTTTACTACATTCACATAATTAGTAAGTGCTGCTAATAACTCCCTTTTCAAATTGCCAACATCCACCGGCCAAATGCTTGAATTTGTTGGCTGGAGTTGGTAAAGGGTTTCTGAGCCACCAGCCAGTTTGGCCGGTAACCACTCGTCTTTTGAAGCTCTTACTCTATTCTGCTCATCTTCATTAGCTGGTGTCAAAAGGAGGGTGGTGAATTCTGGAAACCACCTGGGTAAAGAGGATATAAGCATTCATTTCCTACCCTGTGTAGCCAACATAGCCAGTAGTTTCCTGAGTCAGAGAGATGGTAGTTCCATCTCCATATGTTCATATGAAGAAATCAAAAGTCTAGGAATATCTGGCATTACCCCTGCCCCTCCAACATCTCCAGCATTAACTACCCAAAGGTAAAAAGATGGCGCACACACTGACCTTCAGAACAAGATACAGTATCTCAATTTCACCAATTTATTTCAGCCATGTCAACAAGCATGTTAATGTATCAGTCTGGTGTCTCAGATGATGGCTAAATTGGTGAAATTGAGATTAGTCTACCTTGTCCTGAAGATCTGTGTGTGTGCTACATTTTTACCTTTGGGTTGTCAGTGCTGGAACGTACGATTTTGGTTTAGCACCATAAATACATACTGCGAAGGCGCATCCTCTCAAAAATCTAAACTACTTCCAACGGCTCCTCAGGGTTCAACGTGGGCCGCAGTGCTGGCGGGCGCTCCACGGTCCGGGAGATCAACCGGGACGCTTGCCACTTTCCGGGTTTCCCTGTGCTGCAGACACTGCTGCCCAAACACACCAACGTCCCAGAGCTCTACTTCCTGCTCATGGCCCTGTTTCTGCAGCAGCCCGTCACCGAGCTGCCAGACAGCCTGCAGGTACATGTTAGTACACCCAACCTTTTTTCTCCTTCTCCTTTTATTAATCACTCTGCTCACTTTTCTTAAGTACTAAAGCACAGCTGCAGCTGCTATAAGTCTGTACAGTGGTAGCCATTGCAGAAGACACTATACTGATTTATTCTGTACTTGTGACGCATTATTACTGCAGAAAATTTTTTTTTTTCTTGAATGTTATATGATCACTGGAACAAAGGTTTAAAAATGCCCATTAACTTTGAGTGAGATTTAAGCTGTTAAAAAAGCCGCTCAGGTGATACTAAAAGTTATCAGGGCTATAGTTTAATGGCCATCAGAGAGTCCTGTAATGAGGAAAATTCACATTTACAGCACCGGCTTCTAGCTTCATTCTTATCCACCACTTCTAAGTCCAACAGTAGAATAAAGATCAAATCCCTAGATAGCTGACATCACAAATAACCACTGGTGCCAGGAAAGTGCTAGCCAAGTGCTTCAAATACAAAGAAAAGGCACAAAGGAGCAATTTGTTGACAAGCCATCCTTTGCCATTTGTTGCTTTGTTTTGTCTCTTTTTAATTTATTTTAGATATATATTTTTTGTGCATCTTTGACTATTCACATTCGCTGATTTACAGATTTGGAACTAACATGTGATGTGTTTATGACTGTTATATTACCCCAGTGTGTGTTTGTGTCCTCTCAGTTTGACTTGGACTCGATCTGGACATTCATCTTCGGCATGCCGGCCTCCAGCGGGACAGTGGTGGGCTCCATCCACAGTGTGTGCACCGAGGCCGCGTTCCTCCTGCTGGCCATGCTGCGCAGCATGCACAACCTGGTGAGGACAGACTGCACTCTGAAAACTGTGGCTTTCTCAGGAGTTACTTCGGTGATCCAGAGGGAGCCAATAAACACCTTATGCTCGCCTTCTCGAGGAAATTTCCCTCATGAGATTCTTCCATATGTTAGATCTTCGCCAGCGATCCTCAACCCTTTTAAAGACTGACTTTCAAAGGCTTGACTTAGCACACTGTTTTTCCTATGTTTTCCCAACCAGTCTGAGATCTGAACCTGTAATCTTCAAGTCATGCAGTCATTTCTTTAACTTTAAACTACCACGGTATTACCACTGTCCCTATGTATTATGGGTTTCATTATATCTGATATGGGAAGGATGGAAAATTTCCAATATTTCAAAACCACTGATGATCCCTGCCTCAAAAACATAAAATACTCCAAACTCAGTCCAGCAATGACTTCAGAGTTTAATAGTAATACATAATTTGCTTTACTTTCATTCTTACAGTCATTGTGTAAGAGGAGGTTTCAGCAGATATTTCACTTTGAAATGGAAATGCTGTTTTACTTTGAGTGGTAGCTTGCAGGTTCATGAGTTTTCTTTTTTGTCCCATCCCAGCCGTGGCAGTCAGAAGAGGAGGGTTCATGGCTCAGGGAGTACCCAGTCACCCTGATGCAGTTCTTCAGGTACCTTTACCACAACGTGCCCGACCTGGCGCCCATGTGGCACAGCCCTGAGTTCCTGTGTGCCCTGGCAGCCACCGTCTTCCCCTTCAACATCCGGCCTTACTCTGAGATGGTGAGTCTTCTGTATTTTTTCCTTAAATTAAGCTGAAGCGAACATGCAAGCTTACCAGTCAAAGGGGCAACAATTAATCTATGACTTTTATGAATGCTTTTTGGCATAGGAATTGCAACAACATTGGAAAAACTTCCTTCTGCACAAGTTTCTGGCAAGAGACCACTTCCCAGGTGGCCTGTAATTGACATGAACAATAAACTTAAGGGTGGGGGTATATGCTGGAAAGTGAGTTTTTAAAGCCAGAAATCTCAGCACCTGGCCAGTTAATCATTGGTATTGATCAATAATTCTGTCAGCTCCCTGCAGATGTATTGTTATTTTGTGCTATGGGGCAGCAAAAACCTTACTTATTGCCCCTCTAGGATACCTTGCACTATTGAAACTGTATTCTTAACCACTACAATTTCAAGAAGAAATTGCAAGAGGCTGCAGTTTTTCCTCAGTGGGAAATGTGTTGATGGCAGCTTCCTCGATAATGCTAATTGTTGCTGTGCAGCCTTTAAATCAAGCCTAGCCTTGAAATTAAGTTACATGTTAAAGAAACTTTAACTCAGGCTGCTCTGTAGGATTGAACAGCAGAAGCCATCTACGCCCATCACTGTGAGACCCATCTGTCTGTTCATTTCTCTTCTTTGTTCTGTTGTATTGATGACCTGATGTCACACTGTCATTATTCTTGGCTCTGTGCTGGAGTACAGTCCTGCTGTACTTGTAAAAAAACATAGCAAGTGTTGAAAAAATTTACCAAATCTGTGTCTCTGTCCCCCCCAGGTCACAGATTTGGACGACGAGGCGGGTTCTCCCACAGAGGAGTTCAAAGCCTTCGCCGGGGACTCGGGTATGAACCGCAGCCAGTCTGAGTACTGCAACGTGGGCTCCAAGACGTTCCTGACCAACCACCCCGCCAAGAAGTATGTCTTTGACTTCATGAGAGTCCTGATCATGGACAACCTGTGCATGACTCCAGCCAGCAAGCAGACGCCCATCATCGACCTGCTACTGGAGGTGAGAACACCCTAACCCATTTTCTGACAGGGTTATCTACAGGGAAGGAAAACTGGCTGCAATCAAAAAGAGTGCCATTTAGGGTAGACGAAAATGTCTTCGTGCACATGAGAAGAAGAGAAGCGATTGCAGTGGATTATTGACATCACTGTATTACAAATGCAAGTACAAATATAGTTTAAAATGGCCTATTAATGTCCAATACTCTGCAGAATCTGGATGACAGAAACAAGGGTAAATCATTTGCATGGACAGATGATGAGGCAGAGCTTGAACTGAAAGTTACAAATAAATACATGTTTTTGAAAATAATGGAGAATGTCAAAAGTGTCAGCTGTGTGACGTCAATGTCTCTGCTGTGAGCAAAGAAAAAAGTAATGGAGGTGACATTAGTATCAAATTATACCATTTTCTTGGTTCACCCAGCAAAAGGAAAACAGCATTTATAAACCCATTTTTGTGCGGACAGGAAGCCAAAACGGAAGGAAAAGGTTGCATTTTCAAAGAACTTGTTGCCTTGTGAAAGTGGTCCTAAGCACGTTAAGATGAAAACTAATAGTTTTTAAATCTGTCACTCTGTAATAACTGAACTGTGCTTGTTTTCTGGTTTGTACCCACTAGGCCTCTCCGGAGCGCTCCACCAGAACGCAGCAGAAGGAGTTTCAGTCCTACATCCTGGATGGTGTCATGGAGCATCTGCTGGCTGCTGATGTCCTTCTAGGTCAGGCCACTTTCCTCAGCACCTCCCACACCAGCAGCTAGCTCAGCAAACCTGCTTTTTAGGTCACAAGCCACAGTGGCTGCACATGCCAAAATTCACCTGCTAGTTTTACTGGTTTCCCTGTCAGCTAGATTTTTAAAATGGACATGAGCATCCAAGTAGTTTGCCCGCCAAGATTATGCAAGTTTTATCTCAACTAAATGGTCAAATTCACCAGCTGCAGCCACAGTTAAGCAGCATCTGACCAAATGCTAGAGTACATGAGGGTCTGCTAGGAGCCACATGATGTAAATCTGATCACTACTCCAGAGTCCACGCCCACTACGCTACTCCTGGCTGCAAGTGCACCAGCTGCGATCTACTGCACATGTGTGGAACAACCAGACTCCACAAAGTAGTATAAACACCACTGCTACACGCCTGTGGTGTCCACCCGGGAATATAAATGAGCCTCCACGACAGGTCAACATGCACTGGAAGTCCAGGTTGATGATCAGGCATAAAACACCCCAGATGAGCTGCTGCAGAACTGCTTAGACAGATTTCTTATTTGGCTCAGTGGGTCTTTAAGGGTTGCACCCATGAGTCAGCAAAACAGCCCAGGAGATTGCAAAACAACTGCTGCATTTTAAATGGCTGCATGGGCCCTATTTAATATATTGGATTTTTAAAGTATGGTAGTCGTAGTAGTAATAATAATAATAACGATAATAAGAATCTTTACTTCTATAGCACCATCAAAAACCTAGTTTATAAAGTGTTTTGACAGGCATAGCAAAAGCAAAATAATCAGAAAGCAAAATAACATCTGAAAGCTGTAGAGAAAGGCCAAACAAGAGCAATGAAAAATTCAGGTTAAAACAGGAAAACAAAAGATGCCAAACACAGCAGAGAGGAAGACAGAAGGAGCCTCCAAATAATTTCCCACAGATGATAGAAACCTACATGTTGGTAAAAGTGTTCTGTGTCCTGTGTTCAAATCCAGACTCAAAACACACGTGTTCAAGATAGCCTATTCTCTGTAACTATAACTACTTTGTTCCATTTCTCCATTTCTTTTTACCGTGTATGCCTTTTATCTGTTGTTTTATTGTACTTGTTTTTATTATTGTAAAGTGTCCTTGAGTGTCAAGAAAGGCGCTTATAAATAAAATTTATTATTATTATTATTATCTTCAGTAGTGAAAAAATTGGAGGCTTATTTTGGTCGTGCTCCTTGATCTTAAAACATAGACTCAGTCGGCTCCAAATAAATTATAGTAAATAAAGTAAATTATTCAGTTTCAGTTTAACCTATGCATTTCAGGTTATGTTCTCCCCATCACACTGTACCTAAAGCAATAGAAACTTCAAACATGGTACAATTGGCTGTCGGACATTTATCTTTAGAGTGAAGGCTGTTGATAATGACGTAGGATCCTGTTCATACGGGAAAGGATTGTTCAGTCAAGCGTCAGTCTCATATCTGTCAAACTACAGCCGTTATGGAGGACCCACTTTTTATTTAGCAAACTAATATTACCCTTTAGCTCTGCTCTGTTTTTTTCTGCCATTGAACGAAACAAAAAAATAGTTTCTTAATGAGTCGGGTCACTCAAGTTTGTGGTTTTACTGCAACATTCAACAAAGAATTGTCTGAAGTATTAGAAATGGGATAATGCATATCCAGAGACTTCACCAATGGCAGCTAATGGATCTAACAAAATTTCTTGCTCCTCTGTTCCACCCAGGTGAAGATGCATCTCTGCCCATCAGTAGTGGAGGCAGCTACCAAACCCTGGTCAACAACGTCTTCTACTTCACGCAGCGTGTGGTGGACAAGCTGTGGCAGGGCATGTTCAACAAGGAGTCCAAGCTGGTGGTGGACTTCATCGTGCAGCTCATAGGACAGGTATGTTCAGGGGAACACTGTGCAGAAAACCGTCAGTTTCCACCTGTTCTCTCTAGTGTAGAACAGACAGTCAACTCAGATGATTATCAGTATTCCCATATATCAGAATAATTACAAATGAATCCTATTTGATTCATGAAAATCATTAAGGACAGCTGAAGAAGTCGGTACTGTAAGGCACAACTGGGCTGGTGAGTTGTAATTTCTGTGCTCTGCCTGTGACATTTTCATTTTACCCATGGAAAAAGCTACTGTTCTGTCAATGAAATATGGCAGTATTATCTAGTTAGTTCGCCCAGATCGCTGGAAAACGTAAATGCAGCTTAACATTAAAAAGTGTATGTTAAGCCATTAACCACACAGATGGTTTTTTTATTGATTTATGGTCATGTGATGCTGAAAATTGAACGTAAATGCATTATGAGGATCATAAATATCTTAAGTAACGCTGTGCAACATTTACAGCACATGCTGCCATGGTATGATGTCAGTTAGCGGTATCAGAGAAAGCTCAGGGGTGGAGAAACCCTGGCCAAGTTTCAAACGGCCAGTTCCTCTGTATTTTCTCTCAGAGGAAGCATTTCTCTCAGCAAACTCTCTCAGCATTTCCCACTTTGCTAAAATTCTGGGATGCAGCCTTGCTGTAATTGCACAGGCTTTTAAAAGTCCAGACTTGCAAGCAGAGCAGACAAAAACTATATGTAGAACAGAATTAGATCTCCAGAGGATTGTTGATTACGTGCCAGAATGGAGTTATAGTAGACAAACTTATCAGCCACAGCAAAAAGCAGCAGCATTTAGCTGGTGACTGGAGGCAGATACCCACCCTGCTCGCAGAGCCTCGACTGTGAGACCAAACGCTCGTCTCCCGAGCAGCACGAGCCAGACAGGAGGCGTCTGTCTGCGCTTGATAGAGAAATGAAACGGCCCTTTTACGAGTCTTTTTACTGCTAATGCAACCGCTGAACAAGCTCAGGATTAAATTAGCTAAGCAGCAGCCATCTAACTGCCAGGCTCACTTACTCGTCTTAGCCAATAGAGGCACAAATATTAGATATGGCTGTAATTCCATTAGGGCCTGACTGACTGACAGGTGTGTGTGGGTTGGTGTGCATGTGGTCTCTCATGCATGTGTAATTGAGGTATTCGGCGTTTCTATCTATACTATACATATGACTGGTGAGAAAAAAAATGCTCTCTTTAAGTGTAAGAATTTATTTTTAAAAAATGTTTTGCAACTAAGAAGTTTTTATGTCACATGATACTGTTTTGGACCATTTGTAAAACATCAAAGATATAAACAAAAAATAATTATCTGCAATGCAGTTTCTAGATAAATGTATAGGGAAGTGCTTCTATAATAACTACCACTTTACAGTAATAATATTAGCTAGCACAAGTACATGTAAATCTCTCCTTCTACGTGTGTTGTGGATGTTGAATCATGCTTTCATGCAATGCCTGAAGATATAAACTACTGTGCAAATGAGAGGATTAGGAGATTATCCACTGAAATTAATTTTTCATACCATAATGTGCCATTGTTCTGTGGTGATATCTTGATGTGATCAGTGCCTTAGTGGTTTCAGGAGATAGCTGGTCATCCTTTGTACTGCTTAAACAAAGGAATTGGCTTATATCTGTTTTTCATATTTATTTTATTGAAGTGTTTTGAACACAATCTGCACATTTTTGCATGACACCCTGCCTACATCGTTTCCCACTATAGATGCGTACAACATTTACAAATCCCTCATATAATATTATGTATTGGTTTGCTGGGATTTTCAGATCAAGTGCACCACATGGAGTCTGGCTCTGACATGAGTCTCAGTTTTTCATAAAGATCTGACCAGTACAAACAGGCAGAAATTGGAGGGTTTTGTTGCAAAGAACATTTTTCAGATCATCATATAGATAGCAGAACATAAATTAAATTAATTTTAACCTCACATTATCCTCCTGTGGTGTGCCACTCAACTCTCTTCTTTATTTCATTATGTAATTCCTGACCTTGACTGCACATAATCTGGACAAGCTGAGCCTCTGGGCATGTTGACAATTATTATTTTAGTCTCCTGCTGTCAACTGTGACTACATTGAGGGCATTTCAGTCTTAAAACAATTCTTCATTTTCACTCTGAAGTTTATCATTGTGCTATAGAGCTCCCCTTCCTTTCATTTATCCTGTATCTATCTTAAAAGGCTTTTCTACCATGAATGCCATGCAGCCGAACTACATTAGTAAAATATGAAGGAGAACCCCAGTGTCAAGCCATTCTGTATAAGTTTGTAATTGCAACTGTATTTGGTCGTGAACTCCTTAAGCATTTCTCTGCTCAGGCACAGTGACCACACGACTGGGCTAAAAGACTTAACCCAGGTCAGCCTTGGTTGCTCAAACAAATCTTCTTTCTAGCAACATATTCCCACGGCTCTGTTTGCATCCAAACCACAGCAGTGCCACAATACGCCACATCTTTCCTCCACGACTATGTCAACCTTGTTGTTGTTCTACCACTTTATCCTATGACAAATCCTTTCCCTCTAACCGTTTTTCTCTTTTCTGTCCCTTCCTCTTTCACCTCATCTATGTTTCATACCCCCTCTTTTCTTCCCAACTCCTACTCCAAAATTTCTTTCTACAACATCTCTCTCCTCTCTTCCCTGTCCATGTCTCCTGTCATCCCCTCTTTTGTGGCTCTCTCACTCCTCACACTCTAAATCTTTCTCGTACGTAAACCACCCTCTTCTCTTTCACATTTTTCTGCCCTATCAATCCGTCATCCATCCCCTGCACTCTTTCACTTTCTCACTTCCTACTCCAAATCCTCTTTCCTCAAATCCTCCCTTTCCCCCTCCTTTTTGTTTGTTTTTTCCTCACTCTTTCTCCGTCTAGTCTAAGAGGCGTTCCCAGGGTCTTTCCCTCGACACCATCTACCACTGTTTGAACCGGACGGTGCTCTACCAGCTCTGTCGGCCCCACAAGACGGTAGCACAGCAGGTGGCCCTGCTGGACGCCCTGCGGGTCCTGACTGTCAACCGCAACCTGGTGCTCGGGCCGGGCAACCACGACCAGGATTTTGTGGCCTGCCTGGCTCACTGCTTCATCTGCCTGCACAGCGGAAGGTAAGGTGAAATAAATCCAGGCCTCAACCTGGGTGACTGAGACCTTCTCAAATTTGTATGTGAGAAATATATTTTTTGTACATTCCATGAATCATCTTCCAGTCTCAAACAAATCATGTTGGGACCTTCAGAGAGGTTCAAGGGCAGTGTTGTGACAGGGGAGTTGTGAGAAATACTTTGTTGCCCATCATGACTTGAGACGCTTTTCATCGAAAGGTGAGGGATTTTGAAGCAAACCACGCACCACTGTCTGCTCAGGAAATTGGAAAAATTGTTAAAATTCTACCTAGTTTTCAATGCATAATCACGATACAAGGTTGTAAACACAGCTTCTTGAAAAAAAAAAAAAAACATGTTCTAATACTGTGCATAATCCTTAGCCTACAAAGTGTCAGTTAAAACCTAAGAATTAGCATTTTGAACTTCTTGCCCACTCAGAGCATTTGAAGGTTTGAGCACTCAAGCAGAAAACTTACTTGTGGTAAGTTTTACTGCAATATTCAGATGAATAACATATTGAAACTGCGAGATGTAACAGTAAAACTACAAGATGGATGGATGAATGGATAGATAGAGAGAGATAGAGACAGAGAGACAGATATAGAGATAGATGGATCAATGTACTTTGTTGTTCCCAAATTGGGAACTCGGCATGATATTTCAAGATGTTGTTCTTGTCTGTTATGTTGATCAGAAAGCTGTCCAACTGTTATGCTCGGCTTATGTGAACACACATGATTCACAACGCTGACTCATTATATGGCATCTGTGCATGTACATTCATTTGTGGTGGAGAAGATGAATGGTGTGAATGGTGCCTCTTCCAAACTCAGTTTAGAAGATGGCAGAAACGATAACGTCCCTCAAATCAGAACCATCTCTAAGGCACTGGACTTAGCAGTTGATAGCAGTTAGTCACTCCTACCACCAAACAAATCACCGTCAACAAGTCTGTCGATGGTTTTGGCATTAAGGTATACCGTCTCTCAGATTGGAGTTTTAGTGAGACAGCATCTCTCCAGGGAAGATGCTCTGGAGGGAAAAATCATCTCATCGGATGAGTCAGTCTCAATGGACAGAGCCCAAGATTTCTGACTCAGTAACATTAGATTGAAGCCCTGTGAAAAACACAAGAGTTAAGATAGGAGGTAGCTAATAATATGCAGCCTACACTCTTGCTAATAAATAAAAAATAATGCACTTCAGCCAAACTGAGTTATCTAGGTTAGAAGGTAATTTGGTCTAACCAAACCGGTGAGATTATTTCTGCCTCCGGGGCTGCTTTGCCTCTGAGGAATGTTTGCAAAACTAAAACTGCAGTCAGACTTTGCATTTTACACAACACAGGCTTTTGATGCATCCAATTACAATCTTCTGTTATGTCTTCTGGCCACAGTGGCTGATGGTTTCCAAAACAGCAGCAGGTGGCGAAAATTGATACTTTCCTACCCTGCTGGGAACACAATGAGCTTTGAAACAACACACTGTCGGACTCTGGAAAACAGACTTATTTGCTGCCTAAAAGCAGCAGTAATGTGGCTGCACCATCTCGCTCTCCCTGCGATCTGCCATTCCCGGGTCTCTGTGTGGCAGTTTGGTCCTGAGCCAGCGTGTTTCTCTCTGCAGTAGCGTGGAGGGCTTCGGTCTGGAGGCGGAGGCCCGGATGACAACCTGGCATGTCATGATGCCCGCAGAGAATGATGCCGACGCCACACACAGTCATGACGTCAGTGAAGGTAACACACTCTCTTTGTATGTGTGTGTGTGTGTGGGTGTGTATGTACAGTGCTTTACATCTGTATCAGCTCTATACATGCTGTTTAGAGGATTTTTCCCCCATTCTTCCATTAAGACTGGGAGTTGTATGGGGAATATTTTAATTAATTTGTGAATTTGAGAAAATCCCTCTTGGTATTAGGGATTATTGTGGGTAAAATAGGGCCCAAAAAAATCCCAATTCTTTCCATTTTGCATCCAAGCACTATTTGCACAATATGAGGAAAAACTCATGGGGGTTGAATACTTTGAAAGCGTCCAACTGGAAACCAAACTGGAAACCAAACCAAAAAGAAACAATATTAGCAAACAGTGCACCAGTTTTCATTCATGAAGGCACACTGATTTACTTATGATAAGCCATGGAAAAGTCACATCAGGGCTATGGTGGGAACCCTGGTTAAGACCCGGAGCTGCTCCCCCCACAGGGCGTCAGCTGCTGCTGAAGGCGGTGAACCGAGTGTGGACGGAGCTGATCCACAGCAAGCGGCAGATGCTGGAGGACATCTTCAAGGTGTCTCTGCCCGCCAATGACAGAGGCCATGTGGACATCGCCACCGCCCGGCCCGCCCTGGAAGAAGCAGCCCTGAAAAGCTGGCAGAACCACTTGGGTGAGGGACACACACACACACACATATACGCATACTTACCCTATTACAGCGATATTGCACTGCATTGCAGCCTCACTGCACATCAGCTGAAGCGCTTCAGCCCTTTGGCTTCATCCTTGATAAGAAACGGTCTGACCGAGACTTCTGACCTCCCTGTGAAGAGAAAAAACAACTTCCTTTCAACAACTTTCACATTTTTAATAATAGCAGTAGTAACATTAGTAGTTTTAGCAAAACAGAGATTGACCAGCTGTCGATTTGGCTGAATTACATCAGAATTTTGTTTTGAAATATACTAATTTGGTTCTTGTACAGCCTTCAGTAAATAATCATCTACAGTACTAGCGCAGCATAGATTGTAGTATAAGTTCTATACAGTGGGCACCGCTATTTGTACATTTATTTTTACATGCACAAACAACCAGTTCGCTTTCATCAGAAGTGCTTTTGGGCATGATCACAGTCACAAAAATACATACAATCATATTCAGTGACAGCTGAACAGTTAAAAATGACTAATGGCTCTTTTGTTGGAACAAAAGAGCTGGCTGTTTATGTCTCATAATCAGTGACATAACCAGCTCTCAACTATTTTGGGGGCTCATCTTGTGGTTCTGGTTGTTTTGTACAGCAGGTCCTTTAGTCCGGGAGCCAAGCCAACAGTACAGATTTGATATCGCTGATCCGCCCCTCTTTCCTGCTTTACCCCCCTCTGCCTTCCCCTTCCCACCCTACCACCTGTGAAATCTCTCCTTTATTTTTCACATCTTCTCTCTCTCTCTCTCTCTCTCTCTCTCTCCCCTCTCTCTCTCTCTGTCTCCCTCTCTCTCTCTCTCTGTCACTCTCTCTCCTTTCTCTGTCTCTGCCTCCCTCTCTCCCTCCCTCTATCAGTGCTATATTTCTGCTGATGCAAGCAGAATGGTAAATTACCACCAGCCACCTGCCAAAGATGTAAGTTAGTCCCCTCCATGAGCCACTTTGGCAGGTAACCAAATATTGTTACAAGGTTCCTCTCCATTCCTGAAATTGGGTTATGTAATCAAAGTGGCTTGTGAAAGTAGCTTAGCGTAGAGCAGCACTAGAGAGGATAAAAATATCAGAAATTGCAATAGTGACTGCTTCAGTTTCCAGATTGCAAGAGGTTGCTTTTTTTTTTTTTCTAAGAAGAGAAATGTATTTCAGACTGCTTCCTAAATGAAATCTTTCATTTTAGTCAACTAAATTCCCAGCATTCACCTGCCACTTTTCTCCCTATAAATGATATTTCTTCCAAATACCAAGTCACAGTCAATGTTAGAGCCTTAGGTCATCTTGCCCTGGAAGGGGGTGCTATTCAAATGGATGATCATTGTTAAAAAATGGATGAAATGATAAGGATTTACTCAAGACTAATATCCAATACTAACCTCCTTAGTAAAATGTTAGAAATTAAAGCAAAATGTCTATTTCTTCTCTATTTTCTCTATTGGTTTTCTTGATTTTCTCCTCTCAAGTGGTCGGAAAAAGAATGATTTCATGTCAACAGTTTAGTCCAGTGAGCCCAAACTAATGGTCCAAGCTACACTGTTGAGTGAAAAGAATGGATCATATTGGTACTCTGTATCGGTGTATCGGTTAATATTTAATACTAAGATTTGTACTTGGCAACAGTACTGCATTCAAAAAGTGGTGCAGTGCATCCCTGCTAAAAATCACTGTCTCTGTCCCTCTCTCCTACTCTTTTGGTCAGTCCATGAGAAGAAGTGCATCAGTCGTGGTGAAGCAGTGGCACCGGCCACCCAGTCCAAACTGTCCCGGGTCAGCAGTGGCTTTGGCCTCTCCAAGCTGACAGGCGTCCGCCGCAACAAGAAAGAGAACAGCCTCAACAAGAACAACTTGTCTGCACAGGTACACACACTGAACACACACACACACAGCATGATTTTAGTGAGTTTTCACCTGTAGTATGTTTAACATGAATCAAACCTAATTAAACCTAAGGCATGGTGTTATTCAGCTTTGTATAATTTTAGCCTTGTCTAACCAACAGGAGACTTTCCAGTGGATGTTCACGCACATCGCTGTTGTACGAGACCTGGTGGCCATGCAGTACAAAGAGTATCAAGAGGTACAGCACCGATTTAATGTCTGATGGGTGGAACTGACCTTGGAAAAATCAGAAAATTAGAGATTTTCACCGCATCCATTGCATGTCACATTCAAAACAGTCAAATTTAGGAGTTTCACAGGTTCCTTGTGTAAGTGTTAAAAATTAAATTACGCAGGAAAGACACACTTCGTATCCCAATCAGAGTCGCTTCAATTTGCCAAGTACAATGGGTTCAGCCTGGCTGATCGGTGCTGACTCATTACAGAACAGTTACACAACACAGGAGTGACAGACAAGATGCAGAACACCACCTAATACGACCTCTCATATAATACAGACAAGGCTTTAAGTGTTTACCCTCATGTGTGAAAAACACTTGTGGGGGAGGGGTGGAGTGGGATTATTATATCTAGGTTGGATTAATGTCAGATCTGAACTGCTATTCTATGCAGCAGCAAAGTGATTTATTAAAATTCTGTGCACAAACAATGGCATAACTGATCCGGCTGAACATGTATCCTGTTACTCTTTGTAACAGGATACCATTTCCCGGCTTAGTCCAAAGATGAACTTTCAGAAGCTGTAGACACTGCAAGATTGTCTTAAGCATCACAAAGAATATGACCTGATGCAAACTCAGTCCATTATAAAGTGTACATTACTGGTTATTCACCCAAACATTGTAATTACCCTATTGCAGAACTGTTTCCACAATTGCAGCTGGCTTTCCCTCGTTATATGAGAAAAGGAGTTCTGCAACAGGATAATCGAAGTTTTTGGATCAATAGCTGCTTACGTCCACTTTTGGTTTTAGGTGAAATGTTGAATTGTAACTGGACCAAATGGGACTTGTTTAAAGATCCACATGTTACAGCTAAACTGGCAACAAGGCACCATTTATTTAGCCTCTGGAGGAGGATAAATAAATGGTGTTGTTGTATTGGAAGCATAAATTAAATGAGACAGTTAAATAGACCAAGCATAGCCTGAGTGTATGTGCCTCCTAACATGGAAGCTTTAATATATGATGGTAAGAAAAACAAAAAACAAACCACAAGCATGCATACACAAAGCCAAATAATTCTTAAGGTGCACCCATGTTTTTATAGTGACAGATTGCAGCATTCGTTAAAATTTAAAAAAAAAAAAAACATCCCACTCTTCCACCTGTGCTTCCATCTCCCAGCGGCAGCAGAACGCCCTGAAGTACGTGACGGAGGAGTGGGCGTCCATCGAGTACGAGCTGCTGCGTGAGCGTGGCCTGTGGGGCCCGCCGATCGGCTCCCACCTGGACAAGTTTGTGCTGGAGATGACGGAGGGGCCCTGCCGCATGAGGAAGAAGATGGTCCGCAACGACATGTTCTACATCCACTACCCCTACGTCCCTGAGGTGGAGGCCAACACCAACTCAGCACAGGTACGCTGCTTTGAATCTGGGTTACTGTTCCAGTGAAAAGACTCTGCACGGAGCCTTGAGCCACCTGGAAGTGACTCATATGTTCCCAACAGGAACTACACCAGTTGGCGGGGCAGAAGTCCCCTTTCAGGCATTTACACCTCATCTGCCCTGCACTAGCACTGTTGGAAGTTATTTCTTTAATGACATACAGCCTAAGGCAATCTGTCTCTCATTTTTTCTCCCTCACCATCACTCTCGCTGTCTCTCTGCCTTATAAATATTCTTCAAACTATCCCATAACCCCAATGGAAGGGCAGCTCGTTTATTTCATGTATATTTTAGACATTTAGCTGATGCCATTGCCCTGAGGGACTTACAGTGAGAATAACTGTCAGATTGCAAGCTGGTGATCACGTTATTCTACAACTATTTATTCCTGTGACCCTTGAATGATCATGTTTGATGGAGAAGTTCCCGGCAAAGGAATGAGACCTGAGCAGAGGCTGAAGGGATTTTTGCATCAAGGCAAGAGCATATAGAGCAAATAGAGGAGGAATATGTGGGAGAAGGGATATGTAAGTGCAAGCATTTTGAATGTAACTACCTTGAAATAGGTCTGCCCACATTCAGCAGCCCCTAAAAAGTAAGCAGTTCATGTACAATGAGCGGGTAGTATCATCAGTGTGTCCCACAGTGTGGCCCTCAGTGTGGCCATCAGTGTGTCCCACAGTGTGGCCCACAATATTGTGTCCTGAGCTCCAGCGGGGTTATCAGCCCACAGGTTTAGAGCCTCTGAAATAGAGCTCATCAACAATCACAGCCATGTCATGGGGGGGCAGTGACACCAGAAGCCCGGGCGAGCTTTTCCTGGCACCGCTGACACACATTTAGCTTTGTTTTCTCTATAAATAATCCCTCTTGTCTGTCGGCCAAAGGGTCCCTTTCTCCACTCCGCTGGGATTTGGTCGTCCGTCAGTGTGGCTGTCAGGAGAGATTGCCCGTTGTCATGTCCATTTGGTCACAAACAGAATTGTTCTTTACGGCAATGCAGGGCCCCCAAAACTGCATTTTTTCACGTTTTTTGACATTTTCAGTATTAAGAGGATGTTCTTACATTGAGAAAAAGTGCAAGAGCAAAATTGGCTTCAGTACCTTGATACTCAAGATTTGTATCACTGCTAGTAGCAGTGATAAAAGATCAAAGCCATGGCGTCCTGACAATATTCCTGTGACCCTGTTTGCTGTATCACACAGAACCACTTGGAAAAGAAGTAATAAGCATTGGACAGAAGTAGAAGCAAGAGTTCATTTGCGGTTGCACTAAATAAAATGCCCCCATTGAGCTCCCTGAATAACACTGATAAAGTATGTTGGGTTGTAGAAGTACATTTAGGTTTAATTAACCTTTCATGAAGAAGTTTCAAGGGTTATCTCATGGTTGCGGTGTAATTAAGTCCTCTGAATCGTTTTCCAATCGTTAACCAACCTTTAATCTAACCCAGCGATATGTCACATTATGTAAACATGTTAGGAGAATAGTTGCAAGTTGTTGGACAGAGTCAGACACTCAGACCTTGCAGGTGAAAAAAAAAACACCACTCCTGCTCTTTTGGCCGCTTAGCAGTTCAGCTGGGGCAGTCGAGGGTTAATGCCTTGCTCAAGGCCACATTGGCAGGAGTTTCTGAGGGAGCCACCTCTACAAGAATTCATGCTTGACTTTCCATTCACAAACCAGAGCAAATTATTGAAATTATGCTCCTCAGAATGACTTTTTTTAATTTAATTTGTAACATACTAAGAAAATCTAATAATCTTGTAGCTTTAGAATAACCATTCAGGGTCTTGTATTGGTCTAGTCACTGTAAAGAAATGAAAAAAAAAACAACGCTTTTTTAAAAACCTAACGCTAATATAGAATAAATCTTTCCATTCATAAAAGCTCCCTCAGTTCAGCATGTCGGACTGATGGGGAGCTAATCTGAAGTGAATGAGGCTTTTGTTAAGGGAAATGTGCTAATGCTACATGAATCAGCCATTTAATCTATCATAAGAAGCTAGCACATACAGAAGCCTATAGAGAAGAATATAAGCTAATTCCAGACAAACCACAGTCCAAACCACTTTCCCTCTTTATCTTAGTTATTCTAAAGAGCTTTAGTCTGTACATGTTTTATTTAACTGTTTCTGCCCCCTCACATACATGACACAGCATAAGGTGTTAAGCAGTGGGTATGAGGGTCTCGCCCCCATGGTGCAGGAACTACAGCAAAAGCAAAGGTTGTGCCACAATCACCGCTTTGACAAAACAAAGAAAATGCATAATTTCTGTGCACTGATTAGGTGTGTAAATGATAGTGTAAAAGCATAAGAATCATCAGAATCGGGAAAGAAGCATTGAGACTCATGTATAAATTTAAAATGAATAAAAGTTTCCTTTTCCTTCCAGCTAAAATAACATTTGACTGAAGTTCAGGAAGTACACAGTAAAAAGTGGGACTTAGGACAGGATAGGAGCACCGTGTGGGTCCTCAATCAGGCAAATGAGACTCAGGTGCTCTTTGGAGAGAGTTAGTGGGGGGGTCAATGGAAAATATATTTAAGTTTGTCTCCTTTTGAAATAAACATGCTATGTAGAATACAACCGACAAACTTAAAAAAAAAAAAGAAAAAAACTTAAAAACACCTTAAAATATTTTTTTTTTTCAATGGAGTAAGTGTCATGGATGCCGGACATACTTTATCCAGGATGTTTAAAAAGGAAACTATATTTTCCAATAAAATTAACAAAGCTACCATCAGATCCATCTGGAGGAAACACACACATTCCTCTTGAAATTAATTATTTCTAGCCTGTGTTGAACAGTAGGAGAAGGCTGCTTTTCCGACAAGTTGGCCTTTTTTGATTTTGCACAACTCATTCTGAACATGACTGATGTCCGGTGGCTTATATGCAGTTGTTCCCTCTGCACTGAATCAGATTCGTAGTTTCAATCAGTATTGGCTTTACAAATAAGAAGCCATGAATCCCCGGTGGTGTTCAGAGTCTCATCCTCCCTTTTTACCCCTCTCCAGCCCCCTGCCCCCCCTCTGGTGCCCCTGGTGTCCTCAGCTCTGGCTGGGCACCCTGACGATGCCCAGGTACCCCACCACAGGCCTGAACACACTCATGGATGCCCTGTGTGACTGCATGGTAGTGGCCCCTGTAAAGACAATCAAAGCATTTCCCAGCATGTTTGGCAGCCATGCAGTGAAATCCTGGCCTGCTGTACTAGCCAACCTCCCCATTTGTAAATTAATTTTGTTGCTGTTGTTGTTGCTGTTGAAAAATGTCAACGGGAGGTTTGACACAAGCCAAGGCAATTACTCTTTGAGTGTTGTTTCCAGTGCTCTGTGTTTGGTTCTTTGTGTAGTGCGGACATTTGGGTATGTGCATGTTACTTAGTGCATTTTAAGTATAACCATAGAGCAACAAGCTAACTTAAGAGTTCTTTCCCTGCCAGCTTTTTAGATCTCAGTTAAAATACCACACACAATGAGTGCTCCAGTAAATGTGTTAAGTGCTTCTGCGGGATCGTTTGTCATTTTATAATCGCCGGTTTGGTTTCACGCTATGGAAAAAAAGTCTTCTGAACTCTTGTCCATTTCCAAGATACTTAACATTGTCAATGTCAAGTCTTGTGAATGGACTCGGTCCAGAAAAAAAAAATCCTGTAAATAGACTAGATTGCTTTCATACCGCTCACAAATGATAAGATGGTTTGCATGATGTGGGCGGCATTGCAAACTCGGGTCCCTCCAATCAGTCCAAGTGGGAAATTACACTAATTTGTCTACCAGCTCCACTGGCTGTTTCATCCAAAACTGTTCCAGTCCCCTTCACCTTTATACCGCTTACTGTTTAGAATCAAATAGAGGCTCCAAACACAAAAAAATACAACTAGAGGAGATAAACATTTCCAGCATGGGGGCTGATGGTAAGTTCACATCCAGATCCTAAGCTGTTGAAGGTTTTCCATGGGCTTGGACCTAACGTATCTGCTACAGAATGAAAATGAAGTCTTGAATATTGTTGCAGTGAAACTAACCATGACTGACATTTTGAAATTACATCGCTCAGCAGTGGTCTCAAGCATGCCAAATTTTTCTGTCAGCTTGTTTCTTCCTTGTCCTTACCCTTGGTAAAACATTGCTAAGGGATCCCTCGGTTAAAATGGAATATGATACAAAACCATGCAATGTCCCGGGTCTGGTATTTTAATCACTGCTGTCAGAAAATAAGCCTGCCTAGGCTGTTGTGCAGTGGTAGTAATCCCAGAAATCCTGTTATACTTTTATTTGGCATCTATTTTTTAGTAATACGCCAGACACATTCCTCATGAACACAGATGTACCCAAATCAGTACAGTGGGAAAGATGAATAACATCTCTCAGCAAGCGTGACCAAACTTTTCCTTTTAGCTAAAATAAAATTTGACTGAAGTCCAGGAAGTGAGCAGTAAAACGTCTGACTTCTAAAAGATATGTTGGCTACGGTAGCCTCCCTCACCTGTCTCTCTTCTCGCCCCCTCTCCAGAAGCCTCTGCGATATCGGCGAGCCATCAGCTATGACAGTAAGGAATACTACATGCGTCTGCTGTCTGGAAACCCGGGCATGTACCAGCACTCTGTGGAGCACAGCACAGAGGGGGAGACCACCCAGCATGAGCCTGAGCACGGAGAGGACACCATCGCCAGGGTGAAAGGTGCGGTGAAGGCACAAACACAACAATCACAGAAAAACATGTCATCTTGGCTCTTATTTGTAAATTAGCCTGTGGTGATCAGCAGTCATCATTAAGAAAAAAAATCAAATCCGGCTGATGAAATAGTCAAAGTGGCTGATGAACTGTCAGGATCCACCAGTGACTGACCGGAAAAAAATTATATTAAGGGTTGGACAACATAAAACTTCTGAAGACTGAGAAGCAAGCACCTTTTTCTCTTAATTTTTCTATTGAACAATTCTTTACGATGGGTCATAAGTTGTCGCAGTGTCTCATGCATGGATTTAAGACCTAGGAGACTTAGACAGTAGAGATTGTGCAGTGGGATTACAGGCCTATGTAATACAACAGGTGCCATCATCAAGGTCTATAATGTCATCAAAGCTTAAAAAAGACAGACATGTTAAAATGAATGTTGTGGTACTTCCTAATTTAAACTGCTGTGGCATCATAACACTTCTTGCCTAATCCTAGTCTGTGCTCCAAAACACTTTTGGGTGCAGCTAGTCAGACACAAGCTGTTCACTTTTCTACTAGATATGTTCGCTTTTGTGCAAATCAGATGTTTACAAAAAGATTCTGATGGCTATCTGACTAGATGCTACGACTTGCAGGCTAACAATATTTAAAACCAGTCAGGTGCATCAGTGGCAAAATGACCTGTTCCCTCCCAAGACAACATAGAAATGACCTGCACATATTTTAGTTTTGTTGAAACAGGGCAAGTTATACGTTCAGATGCACAATCGGATATTTGCAGCAACTGTTGCCCGAGAACCAAGAACCTCCACTGTGGTCTCCAGAGGGTGTTTTATCACTTTTATCTCTTCTTGTTGCCAGGCCTGGTGAAGGCTCCCCTGAAGAGGTCTCGCTCCACAGCGGACGGGGCAGACGAGGACAGTCAGGAGCAGCTTCAGGATCAGCTGCTGGAGTCAGGAGGCCCGGAGGAGGAGCAGAGGACCGACAACACGTCGCTGCTGCGCCTCCTGGAGGAGGGAGAAAAGGTCAGACACTCACAAGGCTCTATTTTAACAATCTAAGGGCACAGTCTGAAGAGCATGGTGCAGCTGCATTTAGGGTGTGTCCAAGGCCTTTTTTGCTATTTTAACAGCAGAAAAAGGGGGCCGCTGCACCAGGCACTTGCTTCAAAGGGGCAAATCACCGTCTTAACATTTTCTTTTCCTGCAAAAACTGAAAACAAAATCATGCAGAAAAAGCTGCATTCACATGTATCATGACTGTTTTTTTTTTCTTTTTTATTGTGGGATATTATTGTGTATTATTGTGGGCACCTTCTCTCACAAACATGCTACAACTGTCACTTTTCCCACAATTGACAGATATTTGTGTATTTTCTCCGCTTAGTCGGTTCAGTTAATCAAGCAGCTCCCTGTGTGGGGTGGGGAATTACAATCAGCCACCAGCCAAATGTTGCAAAAATTTTGGCTGGTTCAGCTCGATTTGTTTACGCTGCCTGATGCTTTGGCAGGTAACCAAGCGTTTGTCGTAAGTCCTGTCCCATGGTAGCTCATGAACTTCTGGTCTGATTTTGACAGCACTTGAGTTGAATGATTTATGTTTCATTTGAGATCTGGCCTTTATTTACTGACTGGCACAGGACGGGGCTATAACACTTAATTGAAAACTTTGAGAGAAAGTGAAAATGTACTGGACACAAATGCTCTTTTTTTTTCATACTCCGCCCTGTCACTCTTAAACACCTGGGAGCCGCCCGGCGAAATCACAGTCTGCTCCAAGATCATTCAAGGGATTTAAACTAGTCACATCCCAAACCTGCTTTCTCTAATCTCTTGTTAATTAGCACTTTCTCTTTTTTTCTTACGTCCTCTTTGAATTGTTTTTCAGATCCAGCACATGTACCGCTGTGCCCGGGTGCAGGGCCTGGACACCAGCGAGGGCCTGCTGCTGTTTGGGAAGGAGCACTTCTACGTCATCGACGGTTACACCATGACCGTCTCCCGGGAGATCAGGGACATCGACACGCTGCCCGCCAAGTAGGTCCACATGTCTGTGTAAATGAACATTCCTTTGCATCAAGTTCTTCTAGAGATTTACTGCTTTTGTCATGAAATATCAGCGCTGCACGGCTTCTCATATAAAGTGAAATGGCTGGTGGATTTGCGCCCGGTGTGGCTGGTGGAGGAAACAGTTTGTTTCCCGCCCTGAATAGAGTATGACATCATTCCTCTGGACACTGCAGTGGGAGTTTCTGCTACCCGGGTGATGTAATGCAGATGATGGAGCGTGTGTTTGCGAACCCCAGCGGAGCCGTTGCATATCTCTTCTCCAAGGGAACTCGCACTAGCCGTCCTACTCCTATGAGACCCCGTTTCAAAACAGCCATAATAAAATCACCAGCTGCTGCCTTGTGGGTAGCATCATGTTCTCTTCTGGTGATTCATTACAACAGACTGTTTTTTTGCCCTCTCTTTGACTCACAACAAAATCGTGCAGATCAAAGCACGGTGTCCTGACGCTCCGTATACAAGTGTTGGCAAAGTGCGAAACATATCCGTAAGAACTGTAGCTTTGCAGCATGTTGAGTAGCTGATAGACCAGGTATTAGCTTCGTATTGATTGTGCTTCTCTCAGCCCTAAGACGCGGTTCCCACTGGTCACTTAACTTCTGGAATCAATTTTGAACTTTTCCATGTATATTTCAGACAGGGAAAGTCAGGGAATTTAATAAATCCTCCTCAAATGGGATTTTACAAATGTATCACAGCAGTGTATCAGAATGTTTTCCCACACGCATTCAGTTTATTTGATGGTTTTGAGCTGATTTTCTCTCACAGTTTTGTTTTTTTTTTTGCTGAGCTGTAACACAAACCAGGCTGTTTATCCCTGTAGAAATTTTCTTAGCCAAAAAACAACATAAACAAACAGAGAGAGTGGAAAAGTTTCAGGTCATGGAAGCAGTCTGAATTAGTTAAAGTTGACTTTTTAAATAATAGAAAAGTCATTGAATTTTACATGAGGCCCACAGTAAGAGCCCTGCTAAGAATACCACGCGCTTTTCTGTGAAAAGTAGTCTGCTGGTATGTCAGGCTCTCATAAACCCACTTCAGTTCTATCCACAAAACAGCAAAAATCTCTAACTTCAGCCTTTGTGGATGCAAGGGCACCGTAGATGAGGGTTATTTCATGCCACAGTTCATATGTGCGTCGTTCTCTTGTCTGTCTGTGGCCAGTTTGCACGAGGCCATCATTCCCAGAGGGGCGAGACAAGGCCAGAGCCAGCTGAAGAGAACCTGCAGCATCTTCGCCTATGAAGACATCAAGGAGGTGCACAAGAGACGCTACCTCCTGCAGGTCAGCATGCACACACATAAAAACACTCATGCACCTGTCAACATACATGTGTATACATTTTAAAGCCACACATGTACCATAAAAAAAAAAATCCTATTTACAGCAACAAAAGGTGAATGAAAACTGGTTGTAAATTAGTCTTTATAGTCAAACTTAATGAAAAATTGGTCACAGTATGAATTGATGAAGATCACTATGGTCAAGAAAGCCTCACATTTTCCATCAGCTCCTCCCCACCTCAGCTGTAACTCACGTCATACAACCTTTCCCCCTTTCATATGAGCTCAAATGTGGCTGTAAACACAACATGAGGCACATAAATAAGTAAATTATGAAATAAACCATTATATAATATAATAAATTAAAAATAAATCTATATTTAGTATGTTTAGTGAAAATGGCTATAACAGGCACCTTAGTTGTTGCATAGATCAAACGTGTGATCTACCAGTTCTGAAATATTCTCTAATGTCTCATTTCTTCATTATACGCTTGTTTCATTCACCACCTGGCGTTCTTGAGTATAAAAAGCCTGTAACAACCCTGTGTGTCCTCTCCTCTCAGCCCATGGCAGTGGAGGTCTTCTCAGCAGACGGGAGGAACTACCTGTTAGCTTTCCAGAAGGGAGTCCGCAACAAAGTCTACCAAAGGTACTGAACTCAGCATGGGTACATCGTACACAGAAGTATAGTAAATGTCATTGGCTCACACTGGTGTGTGTGTAAAGCATTTTATTTACACTTGAAAATGCTGAACAACTAAAAATAAGAGAGAAGTTTCTACTTAGCTGAAGAAGCCCAGAGGATCTTGTAAAAATGTCTCAAAATGACAGATGCAGATGAATTTGACAGCAGAAACTTAGTTCTATCAAAACTCAGACAACATCTAAGTGAACTGAAGAAATTAATGTTGTCTTTTGAATGTTTCTCCTGCAGGTTCTTGGCGGTGGTCCCCTCACTGGCAGACAGCTCGGAGTCGGTCTCAGGCCAGAGGCCCAACACCAGCGTTGAACAAGGGTAGGACGTCCAGTGAGCTTCATTAGGGCTGTCTGTTCCACTGGTTCTCAACCTGGGTGTTTGGTACATGTCAGGGGAGGGAAAAAAAAAAAAAACATTTTGGGGTACATGTAAAATAATTTAAACAGAGAATAAAAATATCTGTCTGGTCTGTAAAACGAGGGAGATAAGTGTTCCCTTGACTTGTGAAGACCATCCTGAGAAGCATGTTGCATCGTCCCATGCACCGTTGGGTGTCCCAGGACGATTGTAGCAGCTTACCAAAATATGTATTTCTCATATACATATTTGATTTCCCTTTTTTATTTGTATTAACGGCATCTTTCAGGTAAAATAATACTTAAAATACACACATACTTAGGGTTTTTTATGGTAATTGGCCATGAAAAAAGTCTTGGAAAGGAAAAGAAAAACTTTATTTTGGTGTCAGCTCTCACCTTTGTTGACACTGATGCAGGCCATACGGGGTATGCAAGGCAGAGATGTTGTGTTTTGGGGAGTCAAAGCCGGAAAATATTGAGAGCTGAACATCTCTGTCCTGTCATCTGTCAGGTCTGGGCTCCTCAGCACGCTGGTCGGGGAGAAGTCGGTCACTCAGAGGTGGGAGGTAAGGACCCCGACTTGCCTCAGCAGCTTTAATTAAGCAGACTGCTTTAATCCTGCTGCTGCTCATTTTGAAGTTTCTGTACCCAGCCCATAAAATTGAGCACAACGTTGAATGTAAACAGCGAGGCAAAGTGCAGCAGTGTGATACATGAACCCAAACCTGCCTGATGTGTTTTCCTCTCGCTCTCTGTGTGCCAGCGAGGAGAAATCAGTAACTTCCAGTACCTGATGCACCTGAACACTCTGGCAGGACGCTCCTACAACGACCTGATGCAGTACCCCGTCTTCCCCTGGATCCTGGCCGACTACGACTCCGAGGTAACAACAAACCACGCCGCAGGGTCACGGCAGAATATTGATCAGTTCATTTTTCTATTGATTAATCAACTTATTCAAATGACTAAACTGATAAAAGCTATAATAAGTAGTAATCATTTTGTCAGCATAACTCCTGATGGTGATTTTGATGATGTTTGTGTGGCTTTGCTGATGAAAAAGAAGTCAATGTCCGCTTACTGAAAAATTTAAGCTCAACACTTTCAACACTTAGGGTAACTGCCTGACGAGGACCCTAAGTGTCAAAACGTTAAACAAATAAATATCGTTGGAGCGTGAATTTTTCTGTTTGCGGACATTTGTTTCTTTTTCATTTGCCTGTGATTGTGTCCTGCACCTGTACCAACCTTCGGCACATGGTTGTGTAATTTCTGACTCATTGTGTGGTTTTTGCCGATCAGGAGCTGGACCTGAACAACCCCAAGACATTCCGTAACCTGGCCAAGCCGATGGGCGCCCAGACCGACGACAGGCTCACCCAGTACAAGAAGAGGTACAAGGACTGGGAGGACCCCAACGGTGAGCGTTCTGCTTGTTTTGTGATGTTCATTTCCACTCTGTGTTGACCTTTAAGAATTAAAAATACACATATTTTAGTGTAAAACATTCCTAACCACAATTTGCAATATTGATAGAAGTTCCTCTGTGGGTGAGATTATGCATTGGTTTTCCCTTGATCACAAACGATATTGTTACTAAATGCCGTTGAAAATTGACTACAAACAGCAAGATTGTGTATTATTGTGCTCATGATTGTGTTTATGTTGGGGTTTTTTCTTTGCACACCAGGTGAAACCCCAGCGTACCACTACGGCACCCACTACTCGTCAGCCATGATTGTAGCCTCCTACCTGGTCCGGATGGAGCCCTTCACGCAGATCTTCCTCAGGCTCCAGGTCTGTTTCCTGCTCAACTACCCAACCTACTGAATGACCTGTTACCATCTTTTTTTTGTTTTTCTTCTGGTATTAAATTTTTCCCCTGGTTTCCCACTGGTCTTGGAATTGAGAGACGTTTATGGGAGACAGGACAAGTCAGGGAATTGTATAAATTATGTGGGAAAGTTAGAGACCGCCAAGCAATAATATAAATGGGACCCTATACAGGAACATACCAGGATTTATTTTACACATTTGTTTTCACACATTCATCGCATTAGGGTGTGGTTTTTCAGCCCAAGTAGAGTGGAAAGATTGATAAACAGCGTTAGCAAACCAGAAAGTTACCTTAGGTTTTGTGTAGTTTAGAAGTTCAGTTCAAATCATGGAATTTTACTTTAGGATTGTGGTCCTTTCTAACGGATCCTTTAGGAATTTCTTTGTCTCATCCTGCACAAGTCATATTTCTTCTTTTTGCCTCTGTTAACAGTCTGTGGCCTATTTTAAATGATTACATCGAGGAAGAGACAGCAAACTGTTGACCTTTCTCTGCCAGTTGATGTGTTTTACATGTTTTGGACTCTGGACTTGATGTCAGACTGAATGTTAAACGTGAACGTGTGTGATTTCCAGGGAGGTCATTTTGACCTGGCCGACAGGATGTTCCACAGCGTGCGTGAAGCCTGGCTCTCCGCCTCCAAACACAACATGGCCGACGTCAAAGAGCTCATCCCCGAGTTCTTCTACCTGCCCGAGTTCATGCTCAACTCCAACAACTTCGACCTGGGTCAGTGGGGGGGCGGGGTTGTTTGAATATCACCCCGCTTCAAAACTCACAAACATTCCCATCCGAGAGCTTCCCAGCACAACTACAGTCGTCTGCTGTTTGCCTCCGAGCAGCTCCACTGGCAGTGCAGTGCCTCGCTTGAAGTAGTAACATCATTGCTGGAGGGGAGAGTGTTTCTCATTAACTTTCCCCAGCCCAGATCTGTGCAGCCAAGCTGGGCTTTGAGCCTGCAACCTTCCAGTCACATACCTGCTTCTATAACCATTAGGCAGCTGTCAGATGTCATCATTGACTTCATTCAATCTTGATGCTTTGCTGCTTACTATTTAACATACTGTGCCTCCCCGTGGCAATCAAAAGCCGCAACCACAGGCGTTCATCAAACTGAATACTATGGGATTAACAGTTTGGTACCATTTAAAATCTTGAATGATTAGCTTGTAAATCTTATTTTTAACAGTTACATTTTGATAACAACAATAATAATAATGTTTTTAACTTCTCCTCCATGATTAATTTGTAAATGCATAAAAAAAGTAGCAAAATCCTTCTGTTGAAATTCAGAACATTCATTTATATAAGAAAAGATGTTCATTATTTCTTTCATTCATTCATTTATTCATTCCGCTGGCCATAGTGGCTGCTATACTACATCCCAGAGTTCAGCAGCTGCTTTCACAACTTTACCAGCCAATGAATTTTTTTAGTATAGAATAGAAATACTAAATTGTCAGCTACAGCTTAAGATTTACGAGCATTTTACAAACATCTGGAGGTAATAAGACACTGTGATTTTAATGTTTTCCCATTTCTGTTGTTGATGCACCAGGTGCCAAGCAGAATGGCACAAAGCTGGGCGATGTGATCCTGCCCCCCTGGGCCAAAGGAGACCCGCGGGAGTTCATCAGAGTCCACAGACAGGTGAGGAGTCAGACCTGTAACACATCATATAAAGTTATTACTAACAAAGATGTGCGATAATGGTAGAGGGACATCAACATAGTGTTAAAAAAAAAAAAAAAAACGTTATTGCCTCTTCTTCACCTTCAAAACTCCTCATAATGCTAACCACAGTCCTTGCTAACGTTTTGTCGTCCCGCGCTCCCCCAGGCTCTGGAGTGCGACTACGTGTCGGCCCACCTTCACGAGTGGATCGACCTGATTTTCGGCTACAAGCAGCAGGGCCCGCCGGCCGTGGAGGCGGTCAACGTCTTCCACCACCTGTTCTACGAGGGTCAGGTGGACATCTACAACATCAACGACCCGCTCAAGGAGACGGCCACCATCGGCTTCATCAACAACTTCGGACAGATTCCCAAACAGGTCAGTCAATTTGAAAGCAAATTTTGAAGTTATGGGATTTTATAATTTTATACAGCTTCTTGAAACGTTCGGGAAATCTGACTGAAGCAGAATCAACTCTGTGACAGACTGACTGACCAATTAAAAAATAATAATAATAATAATAACAGGGTGGACACAATGGTGGCGGTGTGTGTTTGTACACGAGTTTGCCTCAGTCTGGCCAAGAAAATAGAAAATAACTTAATACTACTACTTCTGAGAGTAAATACAGTCTGTTTCAACCAATGGCAAATGCGTAACCCCACCTTTCACCAGCCAGCTTGAGTGCAGGATGCTGGTTGTTGGTCTCTGACTGCTGCTGTGTGTGTGTGTGTGTGTGTGTGTGTGTGTGTTGCAGCTGTTCAAGAAGCCCCACCCTCCAAAGCGGGTACGCAGTAAAGCCAACGGCGACATTGCCAACGTGCCTCCCAGCTCCAACAGCGACAAGATCTTCTTCCATCACCTGGACAATCTGAGACCCTCGCTTGCACCCGTCAAAGGTACACACACACACACACACACACACACACACACACACACACACACACACACACACACACACACACACCTGTCTAAGGAGCAGTTTCAGTCAAAATGCCCTTTCCCACCTTACACTTGTGTCTGAGATGTATGTTTTCATGTGTGTTTCATAGTTTGCACTCACACACTCCCTCTTGGATCCCATAGACAAAGAGATTTAAAACCTGTTCATGTTCTGAACCCACCATTTTGACTCTTTTAGCTCCCGACCCACACTTAAGGTGATGTTGCTCTTGGGACCCTGATATGAAAGATATTTTAGTTTGTGTTACCAAATGAATTCACAGTGGTGAGTTTAAAACATAATGTTAAAATGATCACTCACATACAGTATTTTTTTAATTACAAGGAAACTATATTTATAATTATTAGAATAATTATATATTTAAAGGTCATATCAGTGATGCTGGATCAATGCCAGATTTCTTGTGTTAAAATGCGACTCCTTATTTCACTGACGACCCTCTTGAAGACCCTCCAGGACCCCTGGAGGTCCCTGGAGCCCGCTTTGAAAACCAGTGCTGTAAACTGTTTGAGGACACTTTCATAATAAATGCCTTACAGTTCCATGAATGTGCTAATTTTCAGCCTGGATGGCCCCAGTGGGAATTAAACCCCACCTAACTCTGTCAATGATAGTGCCTCACTCTTCCCATTAACTCACACACGACCTGTTCCCTCAGGTGCATAAATCCCTTTGCACTCACACACCCGCATTCCCCTCCATGTGTTTCTCTCGGTCCAGAGCTGAAGGAGCCTGTGGGTCAGATTGTGTGCACTGACAAGGGCATCCTCGCCGTGGAGCAGAACAAAGTGCTGGTTCCCCCGTCCTGGAGCAAGACCTTCGCCTGGGGCTACGCCGACCTCAGCTGCCGCCTGGCCAACTACGAGTCCGATAAGGTCAGTCTGCATTTATTCTTACAGCCAGTTGTGGAAAGGAAGGGTTGCAGCTCGAAAGAATTACATAAATCAATTAATAGTTAACAGTCTTTAAGAGTCACAATTCTGCCCCATTGGTATTTGAGTTATGGAGTTGCTGGATTCTTTATTTGTTTTATTCTCTGTAAATCTATAGTTTGAATCTGCTTACCTGAGACTGACTTTTATCACAGGACTTGTTCCTCAGAGTGCAGATAAATCTGACCTGCTTACACTTGCTCTTTTACAGCTTTACAGCTTTACATTCATAGAGTTATGTGCATTCACACCTGAGAGCTGGCTGGTACAACCGTAACCTTCTGCAGCTTGTATGCTCTGTTGTGTTTGTAGATAGCTCATGTTATTTCATCCTCACTTCAAGTCAGTTTAGGTGCATCCTCAAGCCAGAGTCACTTACAATAAATGAGCTGATATCGATCCAGCGTAATGCTTTAGGAGGCTGCAGTTTGCTTTGTTTGTTTCACCTTCAAAATTAACTGATTACCAAGTGAAAGAAAATGGTTTAGCGGGGCAATGTTTCCCCCTGCTGGTAGCTCAATAAAGAGAACCTCTGCTCACTGTGAAGACATTGCACGAATCCTTCCTCTTCATGCATTTCTCCTGCTTCTGCATCTGCCCTGCATTAGCTCTGTTGTCTGCAGATAATTCTTTCTTGAAGCTTTATACTCTGGAACAAAATTAAGAAGCTGTAAAACAAATGTAATGTCTCTCCACAGACTAGTTAACAAACTGTTTCTTGTAACTGCTGACTGCTGAAAAGACGGCAGCATTCGATTTTTTTTTTCCTCTCACTCTGTCATTGGGGGATGGAGCCTGAGTGCAGCAGTTTTCCAGCAGGCCTGCAGTAAAAACAATGTTGTGTACAACAGCTACATCAGATGGTAGCTGCAGGGTTATTGGCTCTGGCTTCTCATCCTGTGGTTGTCCTGTACAATAGCAGATGATTTGCCATCCTTACACTACCTCTGTTAGAGTTCTCAAATTCTGCCCGAACCCGACCCTACCCGACCCTACCCGACATTTTCGGGTAGGGTCGGGCCTAAAATATATGTGAATTGGTCGGGTAGGGTAGGGCTTTGGGTTCTAGTTCTGTGGTGAAGCTGCCTTTCGCCAACTATTTTGTCCATTCTCTCACTGCTACTAGAATTTGAGCCACCGGCGCTGCTAAATAATGGCAAATTTGGCCATCTTTTTTTTTTTCCCTCTCCTTTTTTTTTTTTGGGCTTTATTGGGCTGTCGGGCCTAAAGTTCGACTAATTAGTAGGGTAGGGTAGGGCCTCGGGCTGGCCCAGTATGGCCCGGGTAGGGTAGGGTCTTAGTTTTCAGGCCCGATGAGAACTCTAACCTCTGTAAAGGTGCTTGACTTTGAAAAATAACCATCCTAACTCCTAGAAAGGCTCATGTGGTGACATAACCAGGGGTTCAGATGTCGAACAGATGAAAAGATGTTGGTTGACTTTCTGAGAGCACACAAACATTTAGTAGTAAGCAGAGAGCTGCTGGACACGGTGGGAAACAACCAAAAGAAATGCTGGTGAATTTTAGCTGTAGGAAGTAGGATCGTTTATACTGTTAGCCACTTTGTCATGAGCTAATGTTTGAAGGTCATTTCTGCTTAATTTGCTGATGAAATCTAAGCAGCAAGTGAATTCTGGGATGTGCTAACTGGTACCAGAAAAATATGTTTCCGTCTTTGCTATTGAAACTTATAGCTGGCCACTGGTTTAGTATCCAAAAAATCTCACACATTCACATAAATCAACCTACAAGCTCAAGTATCCCTGAACGTGACACTTAAACTTCTGCATCACAGAAAACTGCTGTTTTCCACTGGAAAATAACTTCCAAATGGTGGCTGGATGCTTCCCAATGGAGTCAGTACATAAACATTAAGCCACAACCACCACTTACCCCACCAAATTTCTGGTGTTTGAAATTAATTTTACATCCTGCTAAAAAAAACAAACAAAAAAAAAAACAAAGTCCCTTCCCTGGTGGTCCTCTGGAAGGAGTCCATCTCCACCCTCCGTGACCAACCAATCCCGTCTCGTTTCAGGCGGCGGTGGTGTACGAGTGTCTGTCTGAGTGGGGTCAGATCCTTTGTGCCATCTGCCCCAACCCCAAGCTGGTTATCACCGGTGGCACCAGCACCGCCATCTGTGTGTGGGAGACAGGCACCTCCAAGGAGAGGGCCAAGACCCTCACCCTCAAACAGGTAAACACACACACACACGCACACACGCACACACACACAGGCTGGAATTTTTTCACAGGTCCATTATCTGGCACCGAGGTAGCAGATATTTTCCCGGATGTCAGCTGTTTTTCATTCAACAGTATGAAGAAGTGATTTGAAGATTATCTCTGATTAGTAGTGTTCCACTTTGGTGTCAGGTTACCAAATTTGAAAAATGTCTTTATGCAGAACTGGAACTGTATTTTGTACTATGTCACCCTGATGTACTATTATCAGCTGGTATGAAACTTACATCCTCAAAGGGAAATCCTTGTAAAGTCTTGTTTGTTTACAAGATTTTTCAAACATCCTTGTATTTAACCAGAAAATCTTGCCCCAGATGAATTGATGTAATTATGTGCTCTGTTTGTGCAGCTGCTGTTTTGCTGCTGGCATGTAAATGAGCAGGCGCACACAATGTCTGCCTGTGTTCTCAAGAACTATAAATGGCTAATTTCATTGTTGTAGTTTTAATATTTTTTGACTGTGGTATGACAAGCAAACCTAAAGGGAAAAACCAGGGAAAATATCAGTATAGACTGTGAGAGGATGTTGCATAAAACACTTGAACTCTATCTTTGGCTGAGAAATTATTATTATATTACAAAAGACAGAGTGCAGTTATTCCCAAACAAGCATAAGGATGAAAATATACTAATATGCCTTTGCAAAGTTTAAGTAGTATTATGTTCAAAGCCAACTTAAGTAATTTTAGTTATGTAGAAAATAGGTTTGTGCATCAGTAGAAGTCCAGGATCATCATCAGTGGTGACAGTGATGAAACGTGTAGAAATGTGCCACTCCATTTTCATTTTTCCCTCTTGTGTTGTGTTCTAGGCGTTACTGGGCCACACGGACGCTGTAACGTGTCTGACAGCGTCCTCGGCTTACCACATCATCGTCAGCGGCTCGCGGGATCGAACCTGCATCATCTGGGATCTCAACAAGCTTTCCTTCGTCACGCAGCTCAGGGGACACCGGGCGCCCGTCTCCGCTCTGTGTATAAACGAACTGACGGTGGGTTGGAGAGAAGGTCGCTCTCCTAATCTGGATGGAAACAAATTCATGTTTGCATTTTCATATTATATTTTGTCACCATTTCACCACTGGCCTCTGAATTGCTCTTGATATCAATGTGCAGCAGGATCCTGATTGACAAACAGTAAATAGTAAATGGCTTTGAAATCCTACGATAACGTCACTTTACTGAAACGGGAAGCTTGGTGTGTGCTCCGTTTGGAACAGAACTATTTAATTTCACCAACCATGCTTTTTAAACTGTAACCCTCCACGCTGTAGCTAGACCCTGCCCAGCTGGCAGAGTCCTATATGGAAGCAGCCAAAACAAGTCCCAAAATAAAACGACTGTCTAAGCCCATAGATATTGACAAACTGCTCGGTTTGCAAAACCTTTTTCAGGAGAACTTTCTGAGATGAGTATAGACCGATCTTCCTGTTTCGGAAAAGTAACGTTATCTTGGTTTTTCTAAAGCCAGTTACAGTTGGCCCATTGACCACTGTTGTAGCCGAGTGGGAATTGGAGTGGGAACGTGCAGTATTTCGATATCAGGATCAGTACTGAAGTGATTCTTGAAATGATGTTCTCCATGTCTGAGGAAGATGCCAGATAATCAGTAACGATTTTTACATAGTGTGTAACAAGGGAACATCTTGCTTTGATGGAGAAAAACATATTAAAGTGTGTGTGTGTGTGTGTGTGTGTGTGTGTGTACGCGCAGGGAGACATTGTGTCCAGTGCGGGCACCTACATCCATGTATGGAGCATCAACGGCAGCCCCATCGCCAGCGCCAACACCTTCACAGGCCGCAGCCAGCAGATCCTGTGCTGCTGCGTGTCGGAGATGAACGAGTGGGACACGCAAAACGTCATCGTCACCGGCCACTCGGACGGTGTCGTCAGGGTAACTGTCCACTCCCTACGACGTCATCAGATAATGGCTTTATAATAATAATAATATCCTAGAGGGAATTCTTCTTCAGTTCTGCTACGAGTATCCAGTTAAAACAAAGTGTTTAGCTCAGCTCTGCTCTTTATGAACCATTACCACCACAAGTGCAATATAATGTCAAGTTTTTGTAGTAGTATACCTTATGTGCATGAGAAACAATAAATAAATAAAAAGCAATCATTTTCTGTTTGTAGAGAGATGTGAGCATTTCCTTTGGGAGAGCTGGGCTTCTGATTTATTATTTTACAAATAACTAACTCCTATCTATGCTTAATTAAATCTTTCTCATCGTAGTTCTGGAGAATGGAGTTCCTCCAAGTCCCAGAAACCCCTGCTCCAGAGCCAGTCGAGCCTGATGTGCCTGACTGCTGTGGCGAGGAGAAGATCGGTGAGTCCTGAATGTACTAAACCAAAATCAACTTGAACAGCAGACTCTGGTTTACAGCCATCATGTTGGAGTCATAATATCAAAAGGGAAAAAGATTGTGACTCAATCTGCATGTAGCGCTACAGCGAACCAGTTTTTGTGAAAGGAGAAAAACAGATGAGGGTGATAATGTTGCATTGTTCCTTTTGCTGTCAGTCGTCCAGCACGGTGGCGCGGCCGTCCCAAACATCCTCCTAACATTTAGCAACAGACCTCCTTTGTGTCGCCCTGGTCTCCTTCCTGCCCCTCCCTTCAAAATGTCCAATCCCACCACATTGTGAAAACTGGGTGATCATCAGCTCTTTTAAGATCTGAAGGAAGCCAGTGGGCACATGACAGCTTCTCATTATAAAAAGTAACTCTAAGGAATTCCTTGAAAGTCCTCCATGTTTATCTTTTTTTAAAATAACATCAAGATTCATGAACCCGTATGAAACTAGCCTCCTTCTGTGGCCACAATCTGAATAGGAATGCAAATTTTAAGGAATTCCCTTGATTTTCACTAATCGTAATTAATGATCAGTTGATTAATGAAACAGCTAAAAGTAGATTAACAGTAAATACACAGTGCAAGTTTTTAAACTTTTATTGAAAAAAAAAATGATTCTGCTGCTCCCTCAGTGACTATAATATTAGTCTGGTACAAAATACATACAACCTTTATAAAATAACAAAAGATGAGTATAACAAAAATATCAAAAAACAGCTTATTTTGGATTTTTTAATAAGATACACATGTAAGATAATTGCATTTTCCTCTCTCTTCCCAAGCAATGCAGTGATATTAACAATTACTAAATCACAAATTCCTTTTTGAAAAGAGAAAAAAAAACTTGGCGTTCCCTTGTGTAGAATTTTAACGACTCAATTTCATTTTTTTTTTTTTTTTTAAGTTATTACTGTGATGGCAAATTGGTCATTTGCACATTTTAAATTCATATGCTTCATTGATCAAATTCAAATTCTTAACAGCAGTTAATGGATCATTGACTAATTATCAATAACCCTTAATCACACAGAGCTCTAAATGCTCCTCAGAGGGCGTTGAGACTGCAGGTGAATCTGATTCATTTTTCAAAGCTCATCTTAAAGGCCGACTGTTGGATTTGTGTTGATACAGTATGATCGTTTGTTGTCGTTACCATGGTGGTTGTCATAGCAATAACACAAACAATATTTTTCTGTCTAACAACTTAAGATGCAGCAACAAGCCAGAAACAGGGAAATTTTACGCTTGTTTATAGTATTTTCATGACATTTTCCAGTCCTGACACTGAACACATTCAGTTCATGATGCATATCCAAGTCACACTGAATGTAAAAGCTGATTGACAGCCGACTGATCTCACAGATTCTGGGCTGTAACGGCACATCAATGCAATTCTGTTTGTACATGTGGACTTAGATTGTGTTGTTTACCCTTCTAACTGTGTCATGTTATAAATTTGTAGAGCAAGTTCACAAATAAAGAAATATTGTCCATAGAAAACCTCTTAATTCTTTCTGTGTTTGTTCCATCAGAGGGCGGCGAGAGCCACAACGGTGAAGATGACAGCAGCGAGTCGGACGGAGACGAGCCCAGTCTCAGTCAGGAGCCCAAAGCCTCGTGCAACCCCTCCACAGGCGGAGGCAGCCAGCCAGGCAGCACCGTCCACCGACCCAAAGGTACACACCACCCAGCTGTGCCTGACCGCTTTTACCTTTTCAATGTTTGAAATGTCACTTTTTAGCTTTTAGTTGCCCTACATACACATACAATTTGAATCAGCCGCACACTTGTCTAGTAGAATTGTTTTCCATGATACAAAACAAAACTTAAACAGGAGCAGTGGTGGTAGTGCTCTGTGTGTTATTACAGTGAAAGAAGGAAGTTGATCTCTGAAAATTTAGAAACTGTTTCAGATTTTCAGAACTGAACTACCATTGAAAAGACACAAGGACTTTTACATCGAGGACTGACAGAACGCTGACTTATTAAACCAATTTTAGTCTCATCTAATTGTGTTACATGTAATTCAAGATATAATACTAAATCCTCTATCCTTTACAACCCCCATTTGCCTGGTCATGCCTTCTAATCCTCCTCCAGTTCATGTTAATATGTGGATTTTGCTTCTTACACGCTAACACCGTTAAAATATTTGAACTTTAAGCTCCTGCAGGCCGAACGGGAGCCTCGTGGTCGGTTGACAGCGGCTCTGACGACTCGCGGCGCTGGTCCGACACCCTCAGCATCGACGAGAAAGACGGCTTCGTGTTCGTCAACTACTCTGAAGGCCAGACCAAAAGTGGGGGCAACCACAGCGGCACTCACCCCCATTCAGCCTACCCAGCCCAGGGCTCAGTGCCCCAGCCCCTGCAGCCCTCCACGATGGAGGCACGGCCATACAACCAGCTCAGGGCAGGTAGGTGTCCGCTGTTTGTCAGCTGCGCTTCTTAAAGGCACAGCTCATCCCCAAAATATAAATAACATCTTTCAACTTCTGCACCACATGGTCACCAAACACAGAGCAGATTAGCCAGCCCTCACCCGACTGAAGAGAAGCGGGTCTGTTTAGAAATCCAAAAAGAGCATAAAGTAGCCATTACATTTCTCTGCATTTCACAGCTGGTGCAGCATAATAATCCATAATCCGAGCATTTTGTAGCCAGGGAATTACACTGTTAATCCAAGAGACCCACATTTACCTCATTATGTAGTACATTTAAACCAAACCTGTTTGGAGCCGTTTCGTATGTCTGGAGTGTTTGGCTCTTTACATCAGTTCATTTGGGCAGCTGAGAACACCATTTGAACTCGAGATGCATCAAATTATCACATCAAGACGGCCTGGAGATTCGCATTTTTGTCCCCAGAACACAAGGGTTTATGGGCATAAGGGGATGGATGTTGTGACCTCTGATAGCCAGCTGTTCCTCACACTTTGGAAGCTTAGCATTACAAAATTAATGGAGGACAAAGCACAGTCTCGACTGATGCTCATTCAGGTGTTTCATGTGTGAGCACCAGGACAAAAAGTGCAAATAAATCCATCATGCTGAACTAAAATGATCTAATCTAGTAACTCCTACTCACGTGACTTTAATTTACCTTTGATGATGTTACCTGTTCACTTATTATTCTTGTTATGACCAGTGCAGATTTACATGCCATGTCTATGTATTCATGTAGAGACAGGACAGGTTGGTGGATTATTGCATTGTGTTAGAGTGCCTTTTGAAAGGAGAAACAGGAAAGCATTGCGGTCCTGTGTCATCACCTCCATTTGAGAGAAATATCCCTCCTCTGAATATTAGCATGGAGGTCAAAGAGCCGTTTGACTTTCAGCTGCTTTGACTCATGCCTTCGGAAAGACGACAGCTTATTTTGACTCAGAAACCTTTCTCATGTCATTTTTTGAGTCTGAGGTTTGGCAGTTTGGCATATGACAAGCTGTGTTTTTTACAGATGACCTCATGACAGCAACTGTTTTTTATGAAAGCTGTTGATTTCTCAAAAAAAAAAAAAACCTACGTTTCAACTTAATATTCAAAGCGTTAACTGGGTTTATTTATTAAAAAACTTAAGGTGAAGGTAACATATTCAATGTTCCTACAAAAACTCTTCATATTACAAAAACTGTAACTCAGCAGCGTAGTCTGTACAAAACAGCATGTGGTTCACAATCATTTTGAAGGTGGACTCCTCACAGGTATGTGCGTTTTTTGTGTTTTGAATAGAATTTCAGGACAAACAATTTTAACTTGTTCCAAACAAAATAATAGGCTTGTGCCAGTTTCAGTCTCAGGATCAAAAACAACATAGCATGCTTTTACCTTGGTGAACATACCTGCTGACTTCATATCCACCCCAAAATATGAATATCACCTTTCCTCACTGGGAACCAAAAGGTGTAAATCTTTCCATTGTGAGGTTATGATTAAATCAGTTTGCTTTTAGATCGCCAGGAAAAAGCTGGTGCTACAAGTGTCTTAGTGCTCTACTTGCAGCATGTTGAAGGCACAGGTCTACAATTCACTTGACCAGGGATTTTTTTTTTGCAACAAATTGTCCTTTAAAAATTGTGACAAGTGATTGTACACACATAGATTTAACATTTGTGACGTTAAACATAGCGAGCATTTGAGATCGCAGTGGCAGCTTCAAGAAGTTGTAGTCACTAGCTGTGTCCCAATTCAGGGTCTGCATCCGGGTCCTCCGAAGTCCGCGGCCTTCGGAGGACCCGAACTTCGGATGAAGCGTCCTCCCCGTCAACCAAATGGGACGGTCTAGCCTTCGGAATATTTCCTGGTCGGGTAACCGCCGTTCCCATGACAACAAACTCCGGAGACAGAAAGATAACGTTTCTTTCCGTCAGACAAGACAGAACAGTAAAGAAAGGGGTTTTGGTTTAACATATATGGTGTTGGATGTTCAAATGAGTAAAAAACGAATATTTTATAATAGTGAAATCTGAATTTAGATGCCGCAGTAGCCATTTCAGTTAACTTTTTTAGACTGAGCAGCAGCACGCAAAGCATCTTGGGATACAGGAGCCTGAGAAGGATAGTCGTGGTGCATCCTCCAAATCGGCTACCAACGGCCGAAAAGGAGGACGCATTTGAAGTGCGAATTTGAAGGATCCTTCGACTTTGGATGAATTGGGACAGGCCTTCGCGCAGGCCTTCAAATGCAGACTTCGAAGGATGCAGACCCTGAATTGGGACACAGCTACCGAGTTGAGCCAGGATTCGTAAAATGTAGGCAAATATGACACGTTTACCGCTCCGGTTGCCATTAGTTAAAATACTGACTTGCGCGCTTCTAAGTCTTTGTGCCTTGTAGTGTGAAAGTGCAAGTTCTGAGATATTTTGCACAACAAAGTCCTCGTTGAGATGAGATCTGAAGAATGGATAGAGGGCGAGGTCGTTCAGATATCAGGGCTCGAACTCCACTGCCCATTATGTCCGTTTCGGCAGCACCAGTCCAGCTTGATGTAGCAGCCGTACGCGGTGGCTGAGAGTCCTTCCACTTTAGCCCCACATTGATGGCAAGTCTTAAAAAGTTCAAACAGGTTGGACTCGTTGACCGGCCATTTTCGGTCGTAACTCCCTCCTGATCCTTCTTCTTGCTTAACGGTGTCTGGTGGAACATGAGTCGGAGCGTCTTGTTCTGTTGCTTCTTGTTCTGTCGAATCTTGTTCTGCCGCGTCTTGTTCTGTCTTTACTTCCTTCTTTACATCATCCTACATAAAACAAAATCAACGTTAGACTGACATTAAAGTGAAAATTAAAATGAAATCGATGTGATCTGTGGTCTTACTGTTTGATATTCCCATGTTGGGGGTCGGGCTAAGTAAGTTGCCGACGTGGACGCCGTCGTCTGCGTTGCCTGTTCTGGATTTCTGGACACCACCAACAGTTTTGCGGGTATCTTGATTTCTCCGCCCTCTTGGCCTGTTGTTAAGATGTTTGGTCCTGGTGTAGTGAAGTCGGACACTCCAGCAGCAGACAAACTCTCCACCTCGCTCTGGATGTCTTCGTCCTTAATTTTCACAGCTGGATTTAGATTTTGAGTGTCATATTGTGTCGGATCATTCAAAGTTTCCTGGAACCAGATGGTGTTGTATGGTTAGTTTGAAATCAACCTGTGTTGAATTATGATTTGTGACTAGAGCTGCAAAGTTACACCCATGGTGATGTAGTCATCCTGAATAAAGGATTACTAATACCACAACTCATTTAATCCTCCTGCTATGTACAAAATCTTTTTTTTTTCTGGTCCAAATCAGCAAATGACTGTCACACAACAGTCACACCTAACAGAAGTTGAACTTGCAAATGCACCAAACAGAGGCATTCAGTGACATGAGTCTGTTTGATCCAGTAGCTTATTAGCCTCTTTACACATTTAAAGCCAATACAACTGACCAGGTTAGCCTTCAAATAAAACAAGACCAGATGAGAGTATGAAAATCTGTATCTGAATCTGAAATGTGAACAACCCACACAAATTCATTCTGTTCAAATTTCTACCCTATCTGAAATGACTGTTGAACCAAGTTCACTTGAAGCTGCAAAGGATGCCTTGGTACACACTTTACTCTGTAGTAATACAGTTAATGCAGCTGGAAAAACAATTAGTATTTAATTAAAAATCTTATAAGAGATCGTATGAAAAATTAAAACCGTAATCTCATCATCAAGGGAATTGCCAATTATAGTTTGTTATTATAGATTGTGCAGCCCTATCTCTCAACACATCTTCAGTCTCATGGCTCTAATGAGCTGAAGGTGACTAAAGCTTCATCTGTGTATCTTCTGGTTTCACTGGAGCTGAGGTGGTAAACCAGCAGCACAGACTCTCTGTCCTGTTACCAACATCCTCCTCAATTAATGTGTCTGCGGTGTGAAATGGAGCTGCATCACATGCATTTCCCTGCAAAACGGTGTTGTTTGGTTGTTTGATTCGGCACACCAGCAGCCTTTACCTCGCTTTCGATTTCTTCCTCCTTTATTTTGACGGTGAAATAAGAGTCTTGGGCTTCATCTGATGTAGAATCATTCACACTTCCCTGAAAGCAGGCATCGTATAGTTTGGTTAGTTTTAAATCACCCTGCAATTGAGGATAATATAAAAACTCAGTATCTTTCTTGAAAGTAGTTCAGCTTGACTCAAGCTCGGTCCTGTGGTCTGGTTTTATTGGACAGCAACAGAAAAGCTCTCTACCTCATTAGAGTCGATTGGAGCAAGATAACATGGATCTGGACTGTGATGCGGTGCGAATTCATCCAAGCATTCCTGAAATCAACATTTGTGACGTTAAACATCGTTGTGTGGATTGCTTAATTTCAAAGAAGCATTCATAATAATCCGTAAAGATTATGGCTTACTTATGCTGAATAAAATAAGACTAAGAATGAAAAAATGACAGCAACGGCTAAGTACCAAAGGTGTCACATCAGTCCTGTATGTCTTGATAGAGATGCCATATTTTTATACACACTCTTGCAGCATCAACACGTGAGACACTTTATAGCTCCAGTGTATGATGAACTCTAAAGACCTCAGTGTGAGAGGCTGCTGTTGTAGTTTTGTGCTCATTTTTTGTCTATAAACATCACATACGCCATAGTACATCATTAAAACTTATCTGTACCACCTTTAACCTTTTATAATCTTGAGAAATGGTTTTAAAACTTTTTCTCAGCTAAAAAGCCATTGTCCCACTTGCCCCTCGTGCAGTCTGTCCATTCAGACACTTTCTCTTGTCTCCCGTCACCCTCATACAGCAGAGCTGGATGGGGATTCATTTGTGGAGCTCAAACCATCAAAAATGTACTTGTGGAAAAACTGTACAGCTACAGCTTTTTCCACAAACAGTGCTTCACACACCCACTGTAATCCTCCTACTGTGGAGAGCGGTGTTTAACTGGGAACTCTTTCCTGCCAAGAGCAAGGAAATCCAAACTCACCAAAACCCACAGCCCGCTGCGTGCTGTGGATTTTTCCTGTAGATTTTGGTATTATTGTTTGTACAAGAGTCATTGTTTTAGGAAATAGCTGTAGCTGTATAGTTTTTCCCATGTAAATTTCTGATGGTTTGAGTCACACAAACAAATTCCCACCCAAGTCCATTTTACTGCTGGGAATCTGGGAAGACAACAGCACACCGGAAACCTCACCTAGAAACACAAACTGGATTTCATTAATGGGAGAATATTATATATATTTGTATTTTTAGGTGAACTACTGCTTTAAGATCCATGTGTCAGATTTCATTTTGACTGCAGTAACACCAGTGATGCCAGTCCAGTCATGTGACTGATCTGACCTGATGTAAAGAGGCACACTGCCGACCGCGTGGGACGGTACTGAGTGGATTCACCTTTACTGCGCCGGAAGTTGGCGAAATCCGAAGAAGACGAAAGTCAACAAAGCAAATCAGTTTCAAAAACTGAGATTTTTTTTTTTTTTTTTTTAAAGGTGCCCCAAAACAAGTTTAGCACTTGCGCGTTGCAATAACATGTGACTCTTGCAAATTCAGAAAATAAAGTGACTTTGCATCGGTCTTTGTTTACAAGGAAATGGCATACCGGTGCTGGCTGACAGAGATAAACACAATCAGTTGCCAGTGCGCTTGCTTTAAAAATCGCGTCGTCCATTCCTGCTGGTAAAACACCACTAATATGTGTTAAGTTGCTGTGGTACGTGACTAAAATCTGCACACACACGCGTGTTTTCCGTACCGTGGCGTCGCTTCTCGCGGCAGCTGGCACCGCCGTGGACTTGAGAACCGGACCGTCTGACTGTCTGCTCCCGGCCGGGGGGCAGAAATCGTCCTTGGAGAAATGCTGGCTGCACACCCGCAGTGTGCGGATCGTGTCCATGGAGGAGTCCAGGTCCATCCCCAGTGCGACGAGCCACAGCCGGAGTGTGTCCGGGTCGTGCAGCGGCAGACCGTGAAAACTCAGCGGAGCATCGCCCGTCGGGTCCCGCTGCCACAGCATCGCAGCCCTCGGCTTGTTGAAACACCCCGGAAAGGAGCAAACACAAGTCATTATGGAAACCGTTCCTTTAAATCCGTCTTGTGGCAGATGTTCGTCGCGTCGAAGCAGAAATAATGACGTTACATTGTTTATAGTGCCGCTACCGAAACACGGAAACTAACGGCGACATCGAGCCAGCTGCAGACAGCGCTGTGTTTCTTCTCCCACCTGCTTTCTGCGAAGCTCCGCCCCCCACTCTGCCTCTGATTGGCTGTTTGGAACCTCAACGAACGAAACTCACGAGTACTAGCCAATCAGAGGCGGAGGAGGGCGGGTCTTGTCGGAATGCGGGTAGGAAGAAAATACGGCCCGCAGACAGCGACAACAATATGACTTCCCGTTTGGCTTTTCAGAATAATAGTGTATTTTCTACAAACGGAAATCACTACAATATTGCAGCAACTTCATTTCGCTCATAACATCAAAGTGAAATTCCAACATTAATTCTGATAGAGCTTCTCCATGCTTCCATTTTCAGCAGGTGGAAAATGACAGGGTCAGTATTTTACTCAGTTTGAACACAGTGTTTTTTTTTTTTTTTTTCTTAAACTTGATTTGTTTGCCTGGGTTTCTGATAAAACCTGCTTTTCTTCAAGTGGCTGTCAGAAACTCTGATTGAAAAAAATGCTGCCCCTGCTGCAGTTTGCAGATTACAGCAGGCCAGTGTTGTGATTTCCATTTCAATGTTACAGCCAAGAGAGTGGAGAAATACAGGGTTCCTGGTGTGGAAAATCATTATTTTTAATTTGTTAGAAATTGTTGCTAATCATTTTAAAGCAAGTTGCCCTCTCTATTTCAGTGGGACTACTGAGCCCAAAGGCTTAACTTTTTCAACTCTTGACCCGATTTCATCAGATTTGATCCCAAACGCCTATAATGGAAGATTTTTGTTGTTGGTTTCATAATTAAATCATATCACTGTTTGCATTTCATCTGATGATGGTAAAAGCCAAGAGTCGCCCTTTTAATACAGTTTTATCACTGGAGCAGCTTCATTAAAGTAGTTCAGTAAAATACTATATTAGCAATGTAAACAACCGTCTGTCCTCGATTATTAAATTTGACATTTACAGTCCACACATATGGAACACACACACACACAGACACACACAATAGTAATCATCAAGTATTTTTCACACTGAAACAGTCATTTGGAAATATTAGCTGTGCAATAACTTTGAAATAAATAATTTGTATTTGTGCTCTTTTATTGATTTGACAGGTCACATCATCAAAAGGTGCAGTGTGTGTGTTAAAGTTAATTTTCACAAGAACCACAAATCTGATAAAAGTGAATCTGTGTGTTATGAATGAGTTTCATCCCAGCGAGTACATCAGGAGATACACATCACACCCCAGAGCTGACTTTATGAAAATAATCTGCCTTATCTGTTGACTGTTGGAGGAAATTGTGCAGAATGTCATCATCCTCGCTCCGCTGAACCTGAGTGTGTCTCCTGCAGCAGGTGTGTGTGTGCGTGTGTGTGTGTGTGTGTTGGGCGGAAGCCTGAGGACAAGGTTGTGTGTGTTTTGTTGGGTTTGGTGCATTGTTAAAATGCCTTTGTGTGTGTGTGTGTGTGTGTGTGTGTGTGTGTAGGTTACAGATGGGAGCGCCAGCTGGTCTTCCGCAGCAAACTCACCATGCACACGGCGTTTGACCGCAAGGACAACGCTCACCCGGCCGAGATCACCTCCCTCGCCATCTCCAAGTAAGACCCCGGGGTGTTTGTGTTGCAGCAAACTTTATTTTCATGGTCATTATTTTAGCATCAAAGTGAGATTCCAATATTAATTCTGGTAGAGTTTCTCCATAATTGCATTTTCAGCAAATGGAAAATGTCCGGCTCAGTATTTTACTCAGTTTGAACACAGTGAATTTTTTTTTTTTTTTTTTCTCAGACATGTAAGATGATTTGTTGGCCTGGGTTTCTGATAAAACACCAGAGCGCTTTTCTTCAGGCGGCTGTCAGAAACCGCTTTTCTCTGATTGAAAAAATTGCTGCCCCTGCAGTTTGCAGATTGCAGCAGGTCAGTGTTGTGATTTCCATTTCTGTGTTACAGCCAAGAGATGGATAAGAGTCAGCAGCAGATGTAGACACACAGGGTTCCCAGTCTGGTCTGGAAAATCCTGGGAAATTATTTGGATTGTCTCCAGACACTCAGGAGAAACTGTAATTGCACAAAAACTCGAGGGAAACAGTGTAAAAACATCACTGCTCTGCCCAGTTACAGAGCCACTATCGTTTCACATTGTGTGTGTGTGTGTTGTGAGGGATAATCTGAAGACACAGAGTGACATGAACCAGTTTTACAGCTTTACATGTCGCATCGAACACAACAGAACAAACTTACAAACCAGTCAGAGCACGAAGATGTGGAACAAGCCTGGACTTCTGACAGGGAGTGTGTGCATCAAACATGGAAACCATGTGAAATGTATTAAAGAACCAGTGATATTGAATGTTTGGCCCATTCACTACAGTTTCCCCACATTTTACATTGCAACAAGCCATTTTGCATGTGGGGTTACTAAAGATTTCATAACATGTAATATAAATCCCTCCACTTTCAAATCTGAATTTTTGGTTGAAACAGCCGCCTTATAATGTTGTGCTGCTGCACCGTACTGAGTCGTCATCATTCATAAACCACACAGCTGATAATTGGCTGGAAAGCAAAACGTTTCCCCGGGGACTACTTTCCGGCAGAGAGACCATTTTCATTCCACCCAATTTCAGAAAGTCATCAAAACACAACAGTGCTGCTGCTTTTAGGGTGAAAAAAAAAAACAATGTGGACAGTTTTATTACAGCGATGGTTTGAAGAAAGTTTGAAGTCTCTTAAAGTTTATTTTCATATCGTAGTGGAATGAATGGAAACCAACAGCTGGAGAAAAGGGAGGAAAAATTCTAAAATACCACAGCTTGCTTTGGGAAAAGATTATTAGAGCCGTAAAGATTGTACATTTTGAAGCTAGTGTGCTAAACAAGTCATTATAAAGACAAGAAGCAAGCTTTAGAATCCATAAAAACCAAGACTAAAATGGAAGACACACAAAAAAGGTCAAATCAAGTATTAAAAAAAGAATTCAGGAGGAAATGAATAAAACCAGTAAAAACTGAAAAAAAAACCATCAACAGATTAAAACTCAATAAGTGAACATCAGAGACAAATTAAGAGCAGACTTGACAAAAAAAAAAAAAAACCTCCCGCTGAACTAAAAGCGAAAGAATGAAAGCAGGATTTGATCTGGGCTGGGTGTATTAACATGAAGCTGGTTTCATATTAATACTCTGTGTTGTGAACGCTCACTCTGTTATTGCCCTCCTGTCTTCACCTCTGCCCTCCTATCATTCCATCCATGTTCCTTTTCTCTTTCTCTTCCCTCGTCTCTCCCTCCATGTTTCCCTCGTCTGTCGATGTGGCCTCCTCTCTCCTCACCGATTCTTCTTTTCCCGACTTTCCTTCACCCTCTGCTCCTCCTCCTCCTCCTCCTCCTCCTCCTCCTCCTCCTCCTCCTCCTCTCTGCAGGGATCACAGTAAGATCCTGGTGGGCGACGGGCGCGGCCGGGTCTTCAGCTGGTCGGTCAGCGACCAGCCGGGTCGCTCGGCAGCCGACCACTGGGTGAAGGACGAGGTGGTGGACAGCTGCTCCGGCTGCACCGTGCGCTTCTCCCTCACCGAGCGACGCCACCACTGCAGGAACTGCGGGCAGCTCTTCTGCCAGAAGTAAGACCTCCAGCCCGCATCCCAGCTGCCGTGCTCCCTTTCAGCCGCCCGCGCCCTTTTTTTTTTTTTCTTTTTCTTTTTCTTGTCACATGCAGCTGGAAAGGACGCGCTGCCTCGTGTTCCTGGCGTTGCTTTCAGAGCTCAGCGTGCCGGGAGCGAGAGGTTAAAAGTATTTCAGCTGTGACTCAGTCTGTGTGTAGTAGCTGTGTAGCAGCAACCGAAGCCAAGATCACAACGCAGAATCAAGGAGTTTAGTCTCTTATTCAGTCCAAGAGTCTCGTGCTGAAAACCGTCTCATTCCAAAAACAGCAGATGTCCATTTTCCTGAATTGTTTCACTGGAAATTTCACGTCTTTCCTTTGGTGCCAGCAGTTTCTGTATGTTGTGTTTCAGATTTTTTGCTATATTATCAGGTCGATTTTCATTTTGCACACCGCCCACATTCAGCCTTTTTGTTTCTCAGTGTCAATAAGTGATTGTCTTCACCCTGATAATCCATATTTTTCCCCGTACCTTCCACTTACATGTTCTAATGAACGTGTTTCATCAAATCAGTGATGCACCTGTATATGTAATAACTATTTGCACAGCAATAACAGGCAATACTGATATCAGTCCAGTGTTTTGTTTATTGCTAAAACTTGGCTGATTGTAGAATTGTTACATAAAAAAACATTTAGGGCTCTAGTTTCCCGGCGCAGCGCAGGGTGGCGCAGTGAGGCGCACCCCGCGCAGAGCTAGTTTCGACAGGCGCAACGCGCGAGGCGAACGGTTTCCAAGTTTCGCAGACGGATCTGCGCCGAGATGGGAGTGGCGGCGCAGCAGGGGGAGGTGTCGACAGATTCAGCTTGGCGCAGTGACAGTTTCGTGCCAAAAGGCTTCGCCGAGGTGCGCCAAAAGCTCGCCTCCTGAAACCACGTCTACTTTCGGCGCAAGGCGCAGCGTGGCCGGCGCAGTGGAAGTTTGGCTGACAGGCGGGCAGTGCGCACACGTCACCACAACCTCACAGGCAGGTTTCCAGAATGTCAGGCACAGTAACAATGCAATAAATATCCACAGAAACCACTATTCATTGCTACTATCTCAGTCAGCACATAAACGTACCTCCATATCGACTGTCCCGTCACATCTGATGTCAGATCAAAGGAGATTGGCACCGTTTGGCAGCGTAATGGAAACCCAACCTGATCACCTGTCAGTCAAACAATGTAGCCTATCCAGTACGTGATGTCTTTTTTCCAGTCATGGTGTCTGGCGCTGCTCCTGTTAACTACACAGTTTTTCTTCCATATATATTTAAATATTCCACTCTGGGTTTTTGTTATCCGGTAATCACCGGACTATGACTGGTAAAATCTGCCAAAGTCAGATTAGAAGTAATTTTTAAATGTCCGGTGAAAATATTCACAATTTGAATTTTATTAAAACAGTCAATTTCCACGTAATTTTATTTATAATTAAAAAAAAAAAAAAAAAAAAGACTGCGTGATCCCTGTCTCCGGTGTACCAGAGGGAGAGAGAGGGTTTTTTTCTGCAGAACCGGATCAAAACAGCACAGCGAAGTCGCTGAGAACAAGGTCACAAGACTGATGCGCATTGCAAGTTGCGGAGAGACACTTGAGACTTTTGATTTTAATTCAGCTGATGAATTAAGTTTTTATTGCATCTATTTGATTTCAAGTTGGCAGCACGCCGCGTTATTAAAATGATATGAGCCATTTTTTTTGTTTGCAAATTGTAGTTGCAATTGTATGCAACGTTCATGTTAAAAGAGCACAGGCTTGTGCAATATTTATTTATTTATTTTAGACGTTACGCATGTGAGTCAATTGACGGCACTAATTTTATTTGATGCAGCCTGCTTTTCAATAAAAAGATTACGCTATAAATTGACATGCCTTGATATCATTCTTATATAGCCTGCATATAATTTTAAGCTCAGTAAATTCAGATAATATTTGACCGGAATTTCAAACATTTGTCCGGTAAATTGAAAACCTGCCGGTCACGTTGTCCTGTGCCAATTTTTTCTAACGGAAACCCTGATTCCACACATATCGAAAATGTAAAATGCATCGGTTCCTTGCCAGACACTGGGCGTTTAGAACAGCAAATGTAAAAGCTTTCATGAACCGGATTTTGTTTTAATCTCTAGTGTGTTGTTGCATCAGTAAGTGATGGAGTCGAAAGTTGCAAAACAAACATGTAGGCTGTTTATATGAATATGGAGAGGATTATCCTTTGAGGTAAAAACATTCATTAAAAATGGGGGCTTCACAGTAAAATTTATATTTGCTCGTAAAAATCAATAACTTTAACAGACGGTGACAGAGCTGGAAAAAAAGAGATGCGAGGCAGGCAGGTAATGGAAAGACAGGGGACTCAGGAAGACACATTTAAGGATAGATGCATGGATGGATGGGTGGACAGATGGATGGCAGGTAGCTCCAGCAACATTGCAGCATCCAAGATTGGCCTCACTGAGTGTGTGATGCGGCTGCTCTCTTCGTCCATGTCAAATGTGTAGACTACCACTACGCCTTCGCGCAGCGCATTTTAAAGGCGAGGACAGGGGCTCATTTGATTGGTTTAAAGTGAATCGGCTGTGTCAAACCCACACCACGCCTTCTCTCCTCCCTTGCGCCGGTAGGAGGAACGGCGCAGTAGATGCGCCAAGGCGCACGGCGTGCCAAACTTGCAAAATCCACTTGGCCACACCCAGTTGGCGCAGCACAGCTGCGCTGCGCCCGCGCCTCGCCAGGTCTGCGAAACTAGAGCCCTTAATCTTAAGACAGGCCTCTGAGAAGCTGAGCTATAAAATATGAGTTATAAAATATGCTGTCAAAAAGCCATTTTTTGCATCGATTTTGAAACATAAATTCGAATTAATCAATTTATGGCCCAGCCCTAATTTGTGTTGTATTATAACTGAGCCTGCTTTGTTTTTCTTGTCTCTGTAAAAGGGCTGACGTTGCCTCCATCTGTTTCAGGTGCAGTCGCTTCCAGTCGGAGATCAAAAGGCTGAAGATCTCATCGCCCGTGCGAGTTTGTCAGAACTGTTACTACAACCTGCAGCACGAGCGAAGCGCCGAGGACGGCTGCAGAAACTGAGCTGCCCCGCCCTCCTCCCTCCAAGAAAAAAACAAAAAAAAAAACACCTCCTGATCACTCCGCCTCGAGGAGCTGCATCCTCAAAGCCCCAGATGTCCCTCACCTCTCCTCTGAAAAAGCCCCGTTCTCCTTTTCCCCCCTCTCACGTCCGCCCCGTAACCTCACGCACCGTAACACACTGACACAGACTGTAACAGGAGGGAACGCCGGCCGCCCCGCCCCGCCCCGCCCCGACGGGACCTCAGTGGAGGAGGCAGGCGGAGCGAAGACACCAGGAACACAAGACGGAGAGGGACGTTGAAAAAAACAAAAAAAAACAAAACACAAACGCTCCATCGCCGCTTCAACAGGCTGCACTCTGAACTCGGTCGACGCGGCACGCTCCAGTCAATCACCCGCCGTTTTCACATCCAGACGGAGAGAGAGAGAGAGAGAGGGGAAAAAAAAAAAAAAAAAAACGCCTCTTTGACAGCGAGAGACCCTAACAAACTTGTTGATATTGTACATACTGACCATGGCCTTTTTAACTAGAGGAGGAACAAACGCAGAGGAAAAAAAAAAAAAAGGTTAATGAGGAGAAAAAAAAAAGACGCCTGTAACATAGCGTTGTGACTAACCACTCCTGGCTTTAAAAAACAACAAAAAAAAAACAACAAAAACGATTGTGTGTAGTCCACGTCACTAGTCCCAGAGAGTCCCCAGGAGTAATATGGGGGGTGGGGAGGGGAGGGGGGGGGGGGGTGTATGAATGTCAGTAATAAATGTCAGTAGGTTGACTTTACTAGTGGGTCTAGTTATGCAAAAGAAATATTTTCTTTATCATTTTTTTTTCATTTTTGTTCATAAATATGTGATTTATTTTGTGTGTGTCGCCCACCATCGCCAACAAGGAGAGACTGAATATCAGATTTTTTTTTTTTTTTTTTTTTTGCCAAATTGCTTTGATATATCATGTACCTAATATGTAAGATGCTGTTGAATTTTTTTTATTTTATTTTTTTTTTTTTTGTAATATTTTAACAACCACCAAGTCTGTCCTCAATATGAATTGCAACTATAGAGATTTTTTTTTTTTTTTTTTTGCTGCTGCTGCTGCTGCTTTATAAAGACTGGACACTTTTTTTTTTCATACCATATCACTTCACTTCCTTTATTGAGAGCTGTGAGATTTTCCAGAGGGAGCAGCTTCTGTTTCTATTTTTTTTTTTCTAATGTCCAGAGGGAAAACATCATGGGTTCATCATCTGTGAAATATACTAGTTATAAAAAAAAAGAAAAAAAAAAAAAACACAGAGGACAGAGCTGCACATGTCCTTCTCCGCCGTGTCCCTTCCTGTAGCCTTACTCGGTTTCCGCACAGGGACGGCCGGCTCTTTGAATGCACACAAAACAAGGGACTCCTCTCTGTGTCGCGCCGTTTGTCTCTCCGGTTCATTTCCATGTGAAAGCGGCGCTTGCTGACCTTTTTCTCCAAAACCCTGTGGCATTATTACCGAGAAATCAGCAAGCATCGCCACCGCAGAAACACACTTCACCCTCAGCAGGAAAGGAACTTTTAGCGCCAGCAGCCAAGCACCTTTTTTTTTTTTAAAAAAAATGAATTTATTTTCTGCACGGCGAGGAGCAAAGCGCTCGTCCACACCCTGTAGGAGGCGTGTCGTTATGAATCGTGCAGCTCTGATGGCCGCCACGCAGAGAAGAACACAGACTGAAGATTGTAACGTGAAGTCCAGATGATGATTTCAGATTTCACTGGTGATTTTTGGGTGCCGTTTAGCCGAGGAGCCCAGCAGCGGCCGCAACACAAACAAATATAAATATATTTTCAAGCCGCAGCTTAGTGCACCAAGGGACCCAGAATGTGACTTTGGTTGGATTTATCTGAGTGCACATCGTACATATCATCAGCTTGTTTGGGCAAATTCATACTCTAATCCAAGAGGATCAGCAGGGCCTCGACAAGTTGGCATAACTTATCTCTTATTAGCAGTAAGAATTTGAACGGGTTGCACTGTTTGAACTCCAGTCTCCACCATTTACAGATAGTGCAGTTACAGTTAACAAATGCTTCTAGTGACGAGCACACATAAGGATATCGTTAACATTTGCAAAAACATTTTAAACAGTCGATTCACGTTTCATTTTTGCAGCTCAAACCAAAAACGTTGTTCTGCAGAAATTGTTAATTGTGAAATTGTGAAGGACATCGAAGTTAAATTAAATGTGTTTAAAGGAATTCTCCCACGTAATACTCAGACAAGACGTCAAATGCCATTTTCCATGGGTAGCATTTTGTGTTAGCTTAGCACAAAGACTTGAAGTCTATAGGAGTCATTAGCCTAGCTCCACCAGAGTGAATACATAAACCTTCCAGCAGCTCTGAATCTGACTTATTTACACAGTGGATCATGTGGATTTGAAAAACAAGTCTTGGAATGTTTTTTTTTTTTTTTTTTTTTTTAAGTGAGAGTTGTTTTCGTAGAAGTTCAATGTGGTTGAACTTTCACCGCTGAACTCGTTTATCCACCCGTCTGAAGATTAAGGAAGATCCGGCGCAGATTCTCCTAAAACAAGTTCCACTTTGTTTCTTCCAAGATGTGTATTTAAACTCCACATGACGCGCTGTGTAAATAAGACCGCTTCAAACCTGCTGTAAGATTTATTATTCCACTTTGACAGAGCCAGGCTAACGACTCCCATAGACTTCAAGTCTTTGTGCTAAGCTAACTCAAAATGCGGAGAAAATGGCGCCGAACATCTTGTCTCAGTCTGAGGAAGTCGATGAAAGAATATTTTGCCCAAAATATTTTATGCAGTAATGTGTTAGAAAGCATTTAACAGTTAACAGACATTCATAAACGACTAATTACCTGATTCCGTTAATGTGTTTAGTTTAATTAGCCGGATGTTTTGTTGACTGAAGGTGTTTTTAATTGGACGAGGCTTTTTGAGTCCGAGTTAGTAATGCGACTTTTTTACGTTCATATTTCATGACCACAAAAAGCTTTTCCACCGCTGCTGGGCTCCTCGCTCGTTTTCGTTAAGTTACTGTACAACGTCCGGGGTTTTTCGTCGTTAAGATGCCCCCCCCCACCCCCACCCCCTCGCCCCCCACCCCGTGTACGTTGTGTCTGTGGTGCCGTGGGCAACGATGCGTTCAAGTGCTGCTCTCTTGACTGGAAAGATCTTCTGTTTTTCTTTCTTTCTGTCATTGCCGCTCGTCTCCATGGAGTCTCGACCGTGTAAAGAAAACACTTGTGAGAGAAACTGTTACACACACACACTGCAGCAGGTTAATATTCACCGTCTGAAACACACACACACACACACACACACGTACACACATACACCGCTGCCCCTCTGCCATTATAATATGCACTCTTGTTGTCGTCGTTCTTATATCATTCTACATTTATGTACTGTAATCTAACGTGCAATCATGCCATCTAGCTGAGAAGGCCGAGCCGGGCTTCATATCAATCAGAGTTCCTTTGCACCTTCACGTGTATAAAAAAAAAAAAAAGAAAGGAAAAAAAAAACATCGAGAGGAATCACAAGTTTTTATTGAATGCAAATATTTCATGTCGGGCGCCGTCATTTTAACAGAAAAGGTGCATTTCACAGCAGAAAAAAAAAATGAACTGTACAAAGTATTTATGCAATTATAACTGGTTTTAGATTTTTTTAATGATTATTGCAATTTCAGCAAGTTTTGTTACTTGTTGCATGTCTATTAACACAGCTGACTTTCTGTGTCAGTGCATTGTACATGTTTTCTCGGCATTATATTATCTTTTTTTGTTTTTGGTTCATTTTATTCTTTGTTTTTGTTGTTGTTGTTTTTTTTTCTCGAGGCATTGTCTTATGAGTTGTTTGGAACCCCGAGCGGCAGGTTTGTGTACAGTGCTGGAGATTGTGTCCCAACTCTGGGTGTACTTTTGTACTCTTTATGGAAAAATTAAGGACTGATGAGCGATAAAAAAAGAGAAAAAAAAAAAAGAGAAAATCCTGGATTATTTTGGTGGTCTTGTATTAGACTGCATTACTACAGTATCTGGTGTGCAATCTGTGATAGCTGAATGTTCCTTGTATATTTGTGTTCAGTACATCCAACAAGAAGAAAAAAACAGTAGAGTAACCCCCCTTACAGAGACAAAATGTTACAATAATGCAATAGATCTGGTACTTATTCTTTTTAATTTAATTTCAATAAATAATTGCTGTTTACCACCAAAAGCAGATTCACCAGTGGTTTTATTTTGAAATGCGGGGCATGTGTGACAGCTTCGAGTCGATCCTCAGGTGCAGACTTGTTTGCTCATGATGATTCTTGGTTTTATTAACGACACAAAATGTGTTTCAATATAGGGCAGGAATCATTTTCAGGTTGTTTTTTTTTTTTTCCCCTGCTGGGTCTCTTATTTTGAAGTGAAACCCGTCAGCTGAGGTTAATATCACTCTGCTGCTTCATGGGATTTCTCTAAAAAAAACAAAAACACAAATCATGAGATGTTTTTGATGACATGAAATACTTAAAGTTTTAGCTTATTCAACTATGAAAGCAGAATTAAAGAGTTAAACGGTCACTGACGCAGACTGGGAACTTTAATTTGACACATCATGTCCTTCAGAAACCTCATACCTCCGCTCCTGTTGTCAGTGTAAAGAGTTTAAACATCCTGCTCTGCCAACCTTGGGTTTACAAACTGAAAATTTCACGATTATCGATTGAACAAGTGGCTGTTTTTCTTTGCTCCATGGACAAAAAGGCAAAACAGTGAAAGGATGAGCCCTTGAATTCAGAGACAGTGACAAGAAGTTTTTTTTAAAAGATTAAAGTTTTAATTTGCTCAATTTACTCAGCTGTCAGGGCAGAATTTGAAACCCAACAGTCCCTCAGACGGACCAGCTCAGGTTATTTTGACGCCACAGAAACACAGACATGGGAAAACAGTCCGAGGCTGCAGAGGCGAATCTGATCCTCGGATGCAGAGCGGAGTCTCAGGAGGTTTTCATCCTCAGTGGAGCTCAGAGATGCCTGGGCTGGGACGTGCACATGTACAGTTTGACGTGCAGCCCTGAATGCATCACACACTGCAGCAGCGTGTGTGTGTGTGTGTGTGGTGGGGGTGTTTGAGTAGACTAATGATGAAGGATGAAGTGTAACAGCTGGGGGGCCGAGCTGTGCAGGGGTCCACTCACACATGACAAACAAGACAGCTGAAGGCAATTACATGTAATTTTAACAACTTTCTGTAGAGTCATGTAATTAAAACACACACACACACACAACTGCAAAATCATCACTGATGAGGATGAATTTTATTTTATTGCACAGGACAAACAATGTCTGGCTTCGTCACAGGGAGAAGTGGCAGGAAAACTTACAGTCAACTCATACAGTTAATAAATAAACACCATTAAATTAAAATTAGAATCCAGTTGAACTGCCAAGCAACTGCAAAATGTAAAGAGTTATATTTCTTTTCAGAGAAACTCAACGCTGGAGGTCAAATTACATAAAGTGAAACTGGCAACACTTACTTATTTATACTGTGTGTGTGTGTGTGTGTGTGTGTGTGTGTGTGTGTGTGTGTGTGTGTGTGTGTGTGTGTGTGTGTTGGGACGCCGGTCATTACCGCCGGCCACCGCAGAGAGAGAGAGAGAGAGAGAGAGAGAGGGAGAGAGAGACACCGCCGCAGCAGCAGACCTGTGTCAATCACCAGAAAAAACGCAGACTAACACCGGAAGCTGGGTGATTTGACCTTAGAAATAAAAGTTGGACTGTTTTTGGAAAAAGGCGTGAACAGAGCAAGATAAATCTGCATCCAAATCCTCAGTGGAGTCAGTACATTCAATATGTAACTGTAAACAGATGATCAAAAAACTATATTTTGTATGCTGCATAGTAAAAAAAAAAGCAAATGCACACAAATTAATGGCTTACAATAATTCAAAATGACAAATGGAGGGATCACTTTTCACCACTTTTTTGTGCAGAACACATTTGTCTATGACACATTGGCCTACTGTGCCTTTTTTTTTTTTAATTAAAAAATCTCAAGAGGCCTCAGTGCAACCCATAGATTGTATAAAATTAAAATTAAAAGTTAGAATAAAAAACAAAAAATTAAATTAAAATTAAATATTAAAATATATCACTGACTCATTATTATTATTATTATTATTATTATTATCATCATCATCATTTTTAAAAGGCCTCAGTGCAACCCATAGACTGTATAAACTGAAATAAATAAATAACATTTAAAAAATCCCCAAATTTAAATTTAAAATTAAAATACATTATTGTCATTATTAGATTCAGATTCAGATTCACTTTATTGCATCTTCATCATATTACATATAAGAAAGAGCAAAAATCTTAGGTCTTGCCTCCCATCGACACCAGCAGCAATAGTAAACAACAATAAAAAATAAAAAATAAAAACAATAAACATAATAAAAACAAATTATAACACTACCAATAAATATATTATGTAAAGAGCAGGAGTGACAGTGTGTTAGCAGTGTTCAAGAGGCATTCAACAGGCATTCAACAGACTGTATAAAATTAAAATTAATCATTAAAATTAAAATTTAAAATAATTAAAATAAAAATACATTGTCATTATAATTTTTAAGACGCCTCAGTGCAACCCGTAGACTGTATAAAATTAAAATGTAAAAAATAAAATTTAAATTAAAAAAAAAATAACATAAATATAAACTATTATTAATTGTAATGGCAATTTGTCCTTTTCCTTCAAACATTTTCACTCTTGCCATTACATACACAGGAGGAGCATTAGTGATCTTTACGCAGATCCAGTCAATCCTCGTATCTTTTACTTGTTTTATTGTAGAGACAAAATTATGACATACCAGCTCTTGTCCATCCTCCCTGCCTCAGGTCTGGTGAAAACTTGTGTGCCCTCCACCTTCCTGTGCCAACCCCTTCCTGTTACCTATGCCCAACATATATCCTGTCTCTAATCACTGCCACCATGTGTTAGAAATAATAGTGAGCGCTAAGTCTAAAGATAAAAAATAATAAAAAAAACAATAATATTTATCATGCTATTTGCTATTTATCATGTGTATACTGTATATTTCTTCTAAATTTGCACATTGACCTACCTCTATGCACATTTTATACACCCATGCACACGGTTTTTTCTGTTTTTTTTTTTTTTTGTTGTTGCACATTGCTTTTTGCACACTGGGTTGTACTTAGGTTATTCTGTTGTACTCAGATCTTATTCTGTTGTACTCAGATCTTATTCTGTTATACTTAGATCTTATTCTTTATTTCTATTTTTTTATTTACTTAATTTGTAATCTGTGGATACTGCTGAAGAAAATGTGAATTTCCTGCGGGATGAATAAAGTATCTACCTACCTACCTACCTACCTACCTAATATGCCAACACTAAATTAAACTGCTCCTACATTAATATTATTATTAGTAGTAGTAGTAGTAGTAGTAGTAGTAGTAGTAGTAGTAGTAATAGTGGTATTGTTGTTATTATTTTAAGAGGCCTCAGTGAAAATTAATATTAAAGTTAATAAATCAAATAAATAATAATAAATACAAATACATTATTGTATTATTATTTTTCCAGCCCACGGTACAACTTGTATTTTGAAAGTCCCAACCGGAAGCAGAGCCTCCTCACTCCGGCCGCTTGACAGCGCCGCTCGCTGGCAGGAGGGAAGGCGAGTCGGACTGCGGTGATAAACAAACACACGCAGCGGAGACGTTTGGCGTCTTGTGGAGGTCCGAAGCTCCTCTCCGACAGCGCCGACCGACTTGGCGGAGCTGACGCGACTCCAGCCCGGCGTTCCAGAGCGAAAAGCGGGATTAAAAAGCCAGGACGGTATCTTAAAACTCGGGTTTATCCCCCGCCACTTCCCTCCCTCTCCCTCGGAGGCGGCTTATGTGACACATCAACGTCCCGGCGGCGAAACGAGCGAAACATGACGGAGCTGAGGAAGCGAGGCGGAGGCGGAGACCCTGACAGCACCGAGAATCTCAGCGACAAGGTAAATGCCACCTCGGGGAGGCCGAGAGAAACCGCTTCACCCCCCGAAACCTCGTCCAGACCGCAAGTTAGTCCGCCTGTCAGCGGCTGGCGAGCGAGCTAGCCGGGTCGCCAGGTTAGCTAACGAGCTAGTTAACGACACCGCTAGCTCGGGCGGTCCGCAAACGCAACATTCACAGAACCGTCCCGTGTTTAGCAATAACTTGTTGTTTTGGTGCGGCGTTCATGTCCTTAAGTGGGCTAGGAATGCCCTAACATATCCCACATGTCATCCTGAAGTAAAATTAGCTTATGTGTTTCTTTTTCTTTTTTCTTTTTTTTTTTTAAACCCCCTCACTAATCTCGTGCTTGTCAATGTCATGCTCTGCGTGTTGGCTCAGTCAAAGCCCCTTATGTCCTGCAACGATACTGTGAATCTGCTCAGCTGGTCGAGTTAAAAAGTGCAGCATGCAGAGCAGATTGCAGGCTGGAACGCATCCCAGTTAGGAGAGATAGTGGAGATGGAGATAGTGGTGTTGGGTGTTCAGTGAGGAAAGGGCTCCTTTATTTACTAGGAGCACCGAAACACCACAGATGAGGTTGTTAGAGGTTGTTCTGGGTCATAATCTCCCAATGAGATGAGTGGTGATGCACTGATTTTTGAGGCGTTGTGATCCACTGAGCTGCACCATGTGTGTCATTTATTCCACTGTAAATACCACACTGGGTCACCAAATTCTTTGCAGTGACCGTGTGCACAGTTCTGCTGCGTTCACTGTCCGCTGTCTGCGTCGTGCACTATGTGGTTCCCCCGTGGTAATAACACACCTGGTTGCTTCACTTGTAACGACAACTTTCCATTTCCTAATCCCCACAGTCCCACAGAGTGCCCTCCCCCGCAGTGGGATTGTTTCAAAGGTTAATTGGAGTCAACCCCACCCTCACCAGTCCACTAAGGAATCCCACAGCCGGCCCAGCCCTGTGTTGTGTGTTGTTTTGTGTTTTGCTGTGTTGCCTTGTGTTGTGTTGTGTTGTGTTGTGTTATGCATGCAGGGTCTTTGAACGCTCCCACCCAGCCCTGCTCATTAACTGGCCTTGCAGAGAGAATAGCTTGCTCCCCGATACTCTGCATAATGTCTTTGAAACTGTGCCAGCGAGTTTAGAGCGGCCCAGAGACGCTGCCAGCTCTGCCTGCACCCTCACTGACAGTACGGGCGACCCTGCAGGTGGGACGGGACGGCCTGAAAACCAGACCTCGAACGCCTCAAAGACACTGAAGCCAGTGGGGCTGCAGCCAGTGATTATTTACAGTATCAGTTACTCTATCAGCTGCTTTTTCAGTTACTAATTCGGTTAATAAAGTGTTTAAAAAATAGTTATGGGGGAAATCAATTTAAAAAAAAAAAAAAAGGATGATTTTATATCACCATGCAGACCCTCAATCGATACATTGTCCTTAATTTAAATTAAATAAAAAATGGAAAAAAAATAATATTAATTAATACTAATAAATTTTAATATTTAAAAAAATTTAATTTAAAATATTTAAAACTACAGTCAAATTAAATTACAGTGCACTTGTTTAATTTTTATTTTATTTTATTAATTTTTTCTTGTCTTTTTACACATTAATTACAATTGTAAAATTAAAAAGTCCTGAACTTTGTGTAAAATTGCACAGTACTCTAAGACAGAATTGGCAGAATCATAGTACTGACAGAACTGTAATACATAAATAATCAACATGCAGTAATGTGAATAGTTTAGTTTGCTGATTCCCAGCTCCATCAGAAGGTGATGACAGATTCTCATGGGAAGCTTCCAGAGCTCAAAGTCATGTTTTCAGATTGCTTCCATAGTTTGACCAGCAGCCAAAAAAATCCAAAGTATTAATTCATTAATTGGTTAATTAATTAAAATTTTTTTTAATGATATTAATGACAAAAACTAAGCAAATATTAACATCTTAGTGAAGAAGTAATCCGCATTTAATTAAGTACTCGGCATTTTTGGCTAAAATGCATAAAACCATTAATCAGTTATGAAATTTTTAATCTAAAATAATGTATTTTCTGATCAATTAATCAATTAATTGACCAAAAGTTTGATTGCAAGGTTTGATGAACATTTTGTGCTTTACCAGATGTGCTCTGCTAAAGAAGTTCAACGTCACCACCAGGGGGCGCACACATGCATACCTAACACCTTTTTTAAAAAAAAAATTTCAGAGGTATTATTAGCAACTATTTTGATTTAGATTTTTTTGTGCTCACTGGTGTGTTGTTCCTGCGATCACCTGTCAATCAAACATTATGGGATTTTCTGTTGATGGAGTTTGAATTTCCTTTTTTTTTTTTTCGGCAGACTAATATATAACCCGAACCCCTCGTCGTAGAATCAGTGTGCGCCTGTGATTTGAGATGATTAGACCTTAAACCGGTGTGAGTGGAGGAAAGCTCCAGCGCCGGCAGGGTTTGGGGTTCAGCTCCAGTTTTATCTCCCCTCCTTCTCGCCTTCATATTCACACGCCGAGCTGTAATAAACCCACCTAATGGCACGCACATCCATTTGTGCCCCTAGTTACCGTTGCCCGGCTTTGTGTTTGTGTTGATGTTGACGTTTTGTCTTTGTGTCCCCGCTCGTCTCTCCTCACCTCCTTCAGAGTCCATTTTTAGCGAGCTGTCGCCCACAGCTGTCCTGCTCAGCCGTCGCAGCGCAGCGCTTCCTGGGGAAAAGACATGCAGTTTGATGACAAGCAGAGAGTGGTGATGCAACGGAGGGGAAACTCACCTCAACTCAGCTAAAACCACTCTTAATCCAGATTTTTGGGGCTAACTGAGAAGGTGTGGGATTCAGCGATTTGACTCAGTTTCGATTCTTGGGGTCATGATTCAAAATGGATTCTCAGTTCAAAATCGATTGTTAATGCAGTATTTCTACAGTCCAGCACTTTTCATCTGGACCTTGTTTGTTGTGGTCTGCATATAAAACAGTGCAAAATGTTTGACCAGTCTGAACGCTGGGGTTTTTTAGGGAGTTGTTCCTCATCCGATGTGAGGGTGCAAGGACAGAGGATGTTGTATTTCCTGTAAAGCCCTTTGGGACAAATTTGTAATTGTGATTCTGGGCTATATAAATAAATAAAATTGAATTGAATTGCTGGTTTTTAGTGTTTTAGGCTCTCAAGTTTGATATAGTCCCAGTTTGATCATTTTGTCCGCTAATATCTCCTTTACTTTGCCTCAACTTAAGGCGGTATGAATGTGAAGCCAGCTGAGGTAAGGCAGTTGTGTCACAGTATATATTTTACTGATTTAAGGAGGTTTGACTCATCAGCTGAAAGTCTGCACATATTTTCAGCAGGTTAGTGTGTGAGTAAAGTTGCCGTGGCGCTCCTGTAGGGCATGACTGAAAACGTGAATGAATCAATGTGTGGAATCTGTGAACCGAGTCAGAATCGTACAAGACAAGAATCGTGATTCAGCGTAGCATAAATTTACCGTAACACTGATGTACACCACGGCAGGATTGAGTGTTTTTAAGTGTGGAAAATGGTATAAGTTGATGAATCTTTTTTTTTTTTTTTTTATTGGTGGATGTTTTCCTCATGATGATCGCTCACCCACCTGTTTACCATGACATCGCTGCATTGGACACAACTGTTTACACACATACGCACCGCGGCTATCATTTGTTTCACGAATGCACGGAATTAAGCACGCAGATAATCAACATCAAGCGTACATTTATCGAAACCGAAACTCGATATCGATACTGAAGCTGGTTCCGGTGCTTCTGTTGGTGTCTATTTGATGAATGAAAGCTCATCTCATGGCCTGACAGAGCAGATTATTCTCTCAGTTACCATTTTTACCCCAAATCTGCCCCTCGAGCTAGAAACCAACCACGTTAAGTTGATGTCAGTAAAAATAACATTTATTGAAAGAATCAAAATCAAACATTTTTGATAAAGTCATGTCTTTAGTTTTGTTTCTGCTCATTGTCTGGGCATTGCAGTATGACAGTAAAATGAGACTCATTGTCTTAAAAATGCACGAAGAGTCGATTTATCGTATTGAAAGGTCTGCACCTTTTTGGGGCTTTTGTGAAGCCTTTAAAATAATTGAGACTCTCACAGACACTGAAAGCTCTCGAGCATGTCCTGTGCCGTGCAGGTATCTTAACCAGATTAGCAGCATGCCGAGCCGAGATAAAGGCTGTGCTGCTGTTCCCGTCCTTCACTGTGATTTTCTTTTGTCTGCTCACCTCCAGTCAGACAAACAGCTCTGAGGGCCGCAGCGTCCACCAGCCACAGATAAGGGAACAAGGCCATAAATAAATGGAGGAACTTCCACAAGTAGCGTTTGGCTTTCTCAGCCTCACATGTGCTGAGGTCACTTGTTTCCTGCCGGCGTAAGTCGGTGCTGCGTTACTGCGTTAATGAGTTACCATCAGCTGCAGGCCAAAAGCTCATGAATCTCAACTTTGGCCTGGAAGTTTGTGTTTGTCAGCTTACTAGCTGTAGTTTGGGGGTCCTCTTCCAGTGTAAAGGTGTAGTAAATGGGAATTTGGGAGGTTTCTTTCACTGTGCATAGAAAAGATGAGCTTCCTGTCATGTCTCCCAAAAGTCATACTCACATTACATAGGCGTGTAATCAGGGCGCTAGCTAGCAGCTACTGCCACGCTTTCAGGTGCGCTCAGGTAGAAACGGTGACATAAGCACGCTGTGAGAATTTCAAAATAAATCGATCCTGTTGCATCACTGAACGTTCAGTCGATGAACATGAAGCATATCAAATTTTCCACAGGTGCATTTGCATCCAAACAAAACCAAAAATAGCGATTATGGTAAGGCAAGCTTTCCTTTGTACATTGCAGTCTGCACTCAGTGGCCTTCAAACTGAGGTCTGGCTTCCCCCAGGGGTCCTGAAGAGCCTTCCAGGGGGTCCATAGCAAAATGACAAAAAGTTTAATTTCACTTTAATTTAAATTCTTGTGAAAGATGTCTGAAAACAGTCTTTACACATAAAGGAATCTGACATCAAAACAATTTCATAATGAACACAAACCAAAATATTTTTTCATATCAGAGTTCTGAAGGCAAATCATTTCAAGTCGGGGTCCGGGGCTTAATGAGAGTCAACTTGTATAGTTCAGAACATAAAAAAAAAAACTAACTCTGTGCACCCAGTATTTTGTAATTGATGAGAGCAGGCTTTAATTTCTTTTGCTTCCTGTTGAAAGTGTAACAGGATTCTTGGCTGTTAAGGGACATAAACTGCAGACGTCAGCCAAAAGTGAGTTTCCTGTCCTTGTTTGTAAGTTGGAGGTGTTCTTGACAAGAGGCAGACGACCAGTTTGGAGCTGATTGGGTTTTGGGCGGGGATTACTGAGTCCAATCTGTCTTGTTTTAGAGGCTAAAGGATCTCTCTGTTGTGTCAAACAGCCTGCAGCAAAACCCAAACACATCATGTCTGCAGGAGGCAGGGAGGAAAACGAAGCTCTGTGTCCCCTGGCCTCAGTCACTGCTAGATCCTGCACACACACACACACACACACACACACACACACAGACGTACATACAAACACTCCTGTGGCGTTATCTCCAAGGTCAATATTTACTTTCATTAATTACTCAGCCACACAAGTCACAAATGTTGTGTGGGTGTGTGCACGGTTTAATTTTTCGCCCGGTGCTCTTGCCACTGCTGCTGTCCCTTCACGGTCCTGCACAGTCGGGACAGTCACCAGCTGCCCAGGACTCCTGCAGACAGCTGACCTTGGCTGTCTGTCTGTCTGCTGTCTGTCTGTCTGTCCCTGAAGCAGCGGCAGCCGGCTGTTTAACACTCTGCTGGTCACGGCTTGAGCCCCCTCCGTTCTGTTTAGACGCCTTCGGACAGCAAAGGACCCTTCGGCGTCCCTGCTCTGCATTCAGATGTACACCTTCTACTCCGACCTTAAAACCCACTGCCGTCTGAGCTCAGTGTAAACGGGTCAAGCGGCGTTTCTGAACTTCCTGCGTTGTGAACGCCGCAGCGGTCCCTGGGCGATTGTCGGCTTCAGCTCCCATCAGCCACGGCCTAAATGGGTCACCTGCTAATTTGCGACCCACGTAGGCTCGAAGATACAGGACATGCTCTACATTTTAGATAGGCAGTCCTAACCTCAGTGTGACTTCAACCTATCAAATATGACAAATTACCTCCTCGAGGACTGGACCCCCCTCCAGGGTTAGAGAAAACACTTGCAAGTGGGGCGTGAAAAAGACAGGAATGTACATCCAGAGCTTCTGCTAATGTGAATGGTGTCACCCACTTTGTTTTAGTGGGTAAACCCAGCTTTAAAAAAAAAAAAAAAAACAGCTGTATGCTTGGTGTAAAGGTGGAATTAGTCTCCTATGCTGTCGATGTATACAGTTTCTAAGTTTATGAATTACATGTAAATTAGTAGGGGTGGGCCCATAATACCCAAAGGTCTTTGAGTACCTAGAAAAGCGCTATATAAATTTGATGTATTATTATTATTGTTATTATTATTATTATCATCATCATCATAATCAAGATACTTAAGTCACGATATGATGGCATTGCAATTTTAAACATTTTGCGATATGCTGAGTATTGAGATAACGTATGTTGTGATTTATTGTCTTTTTTTAACTGCAAATTATGTCTCCAAAGGAAAACTTTATCAATATCAAGACAAAGTTTTTATTCTGTTCGTCTCACTTCAGTCATTTTAATGGCAGCGTAATGGGACAGACTGACCAACCAACCACACAAGATATCGCAATATACTATGCTGTATTGAATTTTTTTCTCCCCAGCCATATAAATTAGGGGTGTGACTGTTCAATAAACCCACAGTTTGGTTTCTATTGTACATCAGGGAGAGGGGAAAAAAAACGCTACCATTTCCAGTGTTCTCTGTATAATAACTTGTTTTCATTCAGAGATTCGGGATAAAAAATCAACTGTTCTTTCAAAGGCAAAAGTCTACTTAGACTATTTAAAACAAATATAAGAATACTTTAGGTATATTCAGTAATATGCAACACTGCACTTCGTAGAGTGTATTGACCCCCTGATGTAAATATAGTTTATCTTGCATAGTTGTGTCTTTTATTCCTGAAAATGTCCCGTCTGCTCGGCGCTGCAGCTGAACAGAAACAGGCCGGCGTGTTAGAAAGTGCTGCTTCAGGTCGGTGTTCGGTGCTGATGAGCCTGATTCTCTGCAGTGTGAAGCAGCACATGGAGGCTGTAGCTTACTCAGGTGATCCTCTCCCCGCCGTGACCACAGCCGTCCCGGTCGGTGCAGCTGTGAGGCCTCTCGGCTCTGCTCGGCCTCCTTCAGCAGCAGCTCCACATCACTTTCGTTCAACCCTCCAGGCTCAATTACAGCTGCATCGTTATGGATAAAATGATACAGGCGGTGCTGCCGGTTAGTCGGCCGCGGTGTGTCTGTGTCTCTGTCCCCTTGTAGATGTAAGCGTTGCAGAAATCGTACTTATCACCACATGCTGGCTGGACCACAGCAGTCACGTCTCTGTGGTATCAGTGATATCAGCAGGGCTGCACAAATGTGGCTGAAACTCCAATTTGGTCTTGGCAAATTATCACCATTACTATTATCAGTCTCAGTAAATGAGATGAGATATCTGGGATTTTTGTAGCAGTTATATAGTGATATAGCATAAGAATTGTCTTTTCCTGGTTTTAAAGGGAGGCAGGAGGTACATTTTTAAAGGCTGATATAATAACGATAGTTTGACACGAGAAAAAGCTGATGGTCGATTCATCAGCTGATGTACCACCCACCACACACACACACACACACACACACATACACACACCTTGCGCAGGACAAAAATTTGACACTGTTGGAAATGAACTATCTCTGACATTTTTGGAAAATGGATAACCACTGAACTGAACATTTACATCCAAGTAATAAATACCTAAATAAAACATCAAGTTGAAAGTAATTAAAGAATCAATCTAGAACTGAAAATCAGACAGTAACAAAAAAAATCTAGTATGTAAAATATCTCAATGGGTGGGAGCTCTTTTTTTATTTTTTGAACAATTTTCCCCCTAAATTTAGTAATTCCAGTTGAGAACCCCGATATTGTAATGGAGGAGTTGTAGGAATAATTTCGCTATATTATTTTGTACTTTTGCAGAATTAAGACAGTTACTGTATAAGGTTGTTTGATTTTTGTTGGCAGCACTTAAACTATTATCTTGTTGTTATGGTTTCTTCATATGATAAAGATTTAAGTTACTCATTCATGTCCCCTGTGCCTAAGGACAAAGTCATTTTTGTGTAGGGTTAGGGTTAGTAACCAAGTAGCCCCGTTCTGCCGATACCGATAGTTTGTGAAAGTCAGCAGCGATTAATCGGCCAAACCAATAAATCGGCTGACCTCTAGTGTTCTGACCTTGTTAGGCTTTTCTAAGACTCAACATCAGTATTAAGGTTTTTGGTCAAAGATGTTTAGCTTTAGTTTAACCCAGATCTAATTCCACTTAGTTTGCCAGATATTGTGATCATAATTCTCAATCACATCTCTTGGTCTTGATTAGTCTCAGCAACATGTATTCTCAGTGAAATTTCAGCATTGGCAACTTGCAGATATTCCACAAATATAAATTTAGCGAGGTAAACAAATGATTGACATTTCAGTTGTCAGGAAAAAAAAGACTATATTATGAAGTAGCTGGTGGATTTTGGCCACATTGGCCTGTGGACTGCAAGACGCCTGCCTTTGTCAACTTCACTGCTGTTATCTGGATGCAGACAAACCACTGTGATCTTATACCTGCAATGAGCTCGCTGTTTCACTCATGAGCAGTCACAGCGATTGAGGTAAAAAATCCATTTTAATTCCACTCTTACTGAAGGGATATTTGTTGCCTTAATAGGTTTTGTGCTGCAGACCGTTGTATTTGTATGCCTTTATTGTCACTCGCGCTCGGGGAGAGCCGAGCACACACACCGGTGTGAATTCAAACACCTAATCAGAAAGTAACTTTTTTTTTTTCATCTGCAGGACACTAACATGACAAATTTACCAATTCACTGAAACAGCCGCATTATCACTGAGTCTGCTGTAGATGAGAACTGATTGACTTAACATCTGAATTCTCCATCATAATTCACGAATCAATATTAATATTTACATGACAGTCAAGATAGGGAAGGAAAGTAACATTTGCTACTATGGCCAAGTAGATATTTTAAAAAGACGATAGGCCCTCCAAATGATAGTTTGCATTTACTCCACGTTTGTTGATCTTTTGCAGCGTTTTTGCTCCATTTATGACAAGAAACGTCAGGAAAATTCAAGTTGTTATCTCCTAAGACATCCCAACTTGTAAACAATGACCCGCCGTGTACTTTTTGTCGATAGACTGATTTGTTTAACACCCGACAAAGACTGAAACGCTTACACAGGGCAGATGCATGACTAATGCATGAAGGAGGATTTCTCCAAAGGCTGCAACACAGACACAGCCACAGCCTATATGTGTATCAAGGCAGGGTGGTTTCCCCGCCTTCCTGTCGGGGATTACGCTAGTCCCAATATGCTGAGCTGCTCATCACCTGGCCTCCATTCTGATCTCCCCACCTCCTCCTCCTCCTCCTCCTCCTGCTATTAATGTCTTCTCTGCAGAGAGAAGAGGAGGAGGAGAGCGGAGCCACAAGGACAGCCGTGTGCTGCTGCTGCCTTAGCATTTTTGGCTCACACAGATAAAGCCCTACTTTTTTACCTCACCCTCGCTGATGTACTGAACCAGCCCCTTCATCGTACGTGTGACACCAGCAGATATTCTCGTCACAATCATCTGTCTCAGTAATTTGAGAACAAAGTCATTTTACGCCACCACAACTGCAAATACAAATGAATCTGCATTTTCTATATTTGGCTCATTTAGTCTCTAAATGCCTGGTTACAGTCAGATCAGAGATTGTAAACCAAAGTCACATGGACTCAAAGTATAGCATCAATTCTTTATTCTACAGAGTCATCCTGCAAGGTTAGAGATTTTTGCATTCAGGGTTTCCACTCCCTGCAGTTTTAGCTAAGCCTGATTGACTTTCACACTTCCACACTTTGCAGGAATTTGTCTTCTCTGGTGAGCAAACCAGTGAAGACGCACATGAAGAAATAGCTATGAGACTGTGATTAATCCAGACTGTGATTAACCAGAAGTCAGCATCCACCTCCTTACACGCATAAAACCTGACGTTTTCAGGGTTGTTCCCTGTAGTTATTTATTTATCTATTTATTTATTTATGTGTTGTGGTTTTATGTTTTCACTCCTAAAACGCTGCACTGCAGTTCACTCGGAAACGGCCGGGGACTCAACATTTTCAGTCGTCTCAGTGCAGATATTTGGTGTCAGCCGAGGTCAAAAGGCATTGTTCTCATTTGGCCTAATAAACCAAACTAAAAGAGGAAACTCTCCCAGCAGAGTCCAGATAAACTTCTCCAAGCAAAACCTGGTGAGTGCATGCTATTTCCAACGCATTGTAGAAACTATAATTGCAATACGATACGTAATTAACTGGGCTCTCCTAAATATATGACAGTACTAAAAATAGGAGTCTATTGCACAGCACGATTAGATAATGTGTTGCGTCATTCAAGAAGAAGAGAGAGAGCAATGGATTCAAAAAGGGAAATAAAATAGGGATGTTTTCTTGTTGTTTCCAAAACCACAAGCAGCCTACATTTTTGCTTCTTCACTTCTTCTGCAGATTCGACTTTTCCGCTGCCGGTTTCCTTGTTGAAAGTCTGAACAAAGCAAAGGACAAACAAGTGTGGCCCGGATACTGAGAAGACAAATTCACAGATTAAACTTATTGTGATATTTAACCAACTTCAAGATAAATGTGATAAACAAGGAAGCGAACAGACATTGTTTTTGTTTAAGTTCGATGGTTTACGCCAGATGATTTACTTCATGCCTGCTGAACCGCGGTTTTCTTGGCTGAAACTAAAAGTTTGGCTGTTGTTCCAGCTGCTGGAAGGGAACTCAGGGTGTGGCTGTGTTATTCAGTAGTGAGTTCATAGTGACCTTAAATGTTATTTTTCCTCTCTGTTGTCTCTCTGTTATTTTTTTTATACTAAGCGCTCACCAGTGGCTCTCATTGTACCTCCATTAATCTCCCAGCCTTGATTTCTGATCCATTGATCTTAAAGCCCCAATCCAGGAATTTTCCTCAGTATATACTCTAATAATCATGACTATAATCAAATGTTGCATATGCTTTCATAGCCATGTTCAGGTGATCGGTACAGTGTTGCCCACATAATGACACTGCACCTGTGGCAGGGACTGGGAGAAGGATTGTAATTGTCGTTTAAAATTATTTGAACGAGAACATTAGCCTATTTCTAGTTTTTCTTATTTCACCATTTTAATTCTAGTTAATTCTCCACTTATATCTCCTTCTCTCTGTTGCTCTCTGTGTATGCTATGTTGACTCTCCTCAGTGTTGTGTTTTATTAAGTCGCCCAAAAAAACGTGCGTCTTCGATATTTTTTCACCCGCGATTGTGTCTTTACGACAGCAGGTGAGCCGCATGTGGAGGCGCTTTGTTGTTACTGATGCACTGAAACGTGTCCAACAGACTACTTTGTAGTAGCGAGGCATTTAAGATACTAGTAAGATACCATATTTTGAATTTTGATGCCCAGTCCCATGAATAAGATATTTAAAACTGTGTGTGTCTGTGTCTCAGTCAATAAAAGAGCTGGTTCATTAGCGCTAATCTGAATTGGTGGCACTAGAAATTACAGTTAATTTCTATTACCACATTTTCAGATCAGCCTCAACTCTGAAAGGGTCAAATTATACTTGGGCGGCTGGTAATTTACCTGTGGGATGCACTTTTTTTTTTTTTTTTCCTGAAATGTGACAGAGATCAGATTTTTTATGCCTGTGGGAACGGATCTGATTCCTGCTGATGTGACACTGTGAACAGTCGGATCAGGATTTATCTCTGCCAGCGTGTCTTTATTCACTCGCTGTCAGCAGCGGCGAACAAAACAAAATATAGAGGATCGCAGTAACAACGACAAGGAGACAGGAGGTTGCAGATTTAACAGATATTTTGGAAGATCTTTCGCCCCGTTGCGCTCAGCCTGAACAGCTGACGGACTGCCACCACACCAACAAATCAAGAAATTAATGTCCGCACCACTATTTTATTGCTTGTGATGATGGACTGTCACGTCAATGAACATGCTTGTTGTAAACGATCTGTTCAGATATGGATCACATACACAGAGGAATGTCAGCAGGCGAGGCAAAAAGATAAAATATGAGGAAAAAATCTGAATCGGGTCACTCCAGTGGTCTGACAACTAGTTTGGTTTACAGATACCAGAGCACTGTGTTCCTCCCAGTATAGAAATGTCAGCTGGATTCATGTGGGCTGGATGCAGGATAATTGTTAAAAGCAGCAACTGTGCAGGAGCTTAGTTTTCCAGGTTTAGTTTATGTGCTAATATAGATGATAAGAGCAGGAGAAAAGACGAAATGTAAAAACTGCAGGTGACAAAGCAGGATCTCCGCGGGGCTCATTAAAGCATCTCAGACCACAACAAAGACAACAAGTTGGGAGGAAAATTACAGCCAAACAGACGCCAGAGGGCATCAACACCGGTGTACAGTAGTGCTGAAATTCTGCGTTTTATACGATTTAAGCACATTTTGTCTTCAGAAAGTGTCTAATCAGTTCAACAAGAAAATATTCCGATTTCAATGAGTATCAGTGAATTTGATGTAACGCAACATTGCACCATTTTTTTAATGAAAATGAAAGAAAGTGCTTCAGGAGATAAAAAAACAAAACACTCCATCCTTTTGTAATATGAAGTGCTTCAGATTTAGCTCTTGGTGTCGTATTCCTCAGCATTTTTTGTTTGTTTGTTTGTTTTGTTTTCTGTTCATTCAGCTCAGGCGCTGTGACAAAAACACTTAGAACGGTAGGGAAAACCCTGATTTTTATTAATTGCATCCACACTTTAAAATTCCATGATATTCACTTTTGTTTTACAGTTGATTTTGTTTTCATTATCAAATTCTGCTGTGTTCAAAATTCAAATGCTTGTGAAAGTTTGCTCGTATGCTTGTGAAAGTTTGTGGTGAATTTTTGGATGAACCAGTCGCTGTGGTCGGTGGAGAAATAACTGAGCTTCCTGCTTCGTTTTGTATTTGGAGCTGGTTATAGGTTTTGTCGGTCATGCTGCACAAACACGAACTTACTGTATGTGCGGGCTCCTTGTTTGCCCCAGTAACATGACTGGTGTTATCACTCAGGCTTGTAGCATTGTTGAAAGTGTTTGACTGTGAGGTGATTACACAGTGGATAGCATACTTTGGCAGATAAACAAAAGATTAACTCTGGGTGACAGTTTAATTAGGCAGCCTGAGTACATTCACTCAGATTATACTGTAATAGCTCCGCTTGTGGCACGTTTGGGTGTGTGTGTGTGTGTGTGTGTGAGCTAATGCACTGATTCATAAAAGCCGACCCTGGCTGTTTCACTCAGTAGAAACACAGTTGTTTGAACTCCGGGACCATTTGTGATAGCAAGTTGAGAAGTGACCATTAGCCACTGGCCAGAAGACAAATGCTGATAAATACTTTTGTTAAAGGACCATACCAGTGATTTTGCATGTTTAGCGTACTATCTACAAATGTATGTATTTTATAATATGTTTCTACTGTTCTGCCATATCATTTTTCCTTCCTTTTCTGCAGCCATTGGTTTCTAGTCATTCCTCTACAATATGAAAATGAACTTTCAGAGACTTCAGACTTTCATCACACCAGTTTTCCAGCACCGTAATAAAGTCCTCCACATTAGTTTTCCTAAAAGCAGCGGCACTGTTGTGTTTTCAGGACTTTTTGAAATTGGGGCAGACTGAAACGCTCCCTCCTCCTCCGCCAGGGAAAATAGTCCCCTGGGAAAACGTTTTCTTTCCACAGCCAATTATCAGCTCTGTGGTTCATGAATGGTGCTTTAGTTGTAAAAGCAGCTGCTTAATTATGGGATGGGGGGATGAGAGTATGTAGTGGTAATGAGGTAGTAAATTGTATACTTTAAACACAATATACATAATAATAATAATAATATGTACAGCCAGTCCACACCAAACTTGTGGTGTCTGAGCCCTGGTGTTGGAAAGCTTGCGAACTGATTATCTATAATATTTTTTTAGTTGTCATATTGTCTGTAGTAAGGCACGTTAGGTCTCAGTATCCCTGCCAGTCGTCTCTAATGAATAAGAGCATTATTAGGTGATGCCTTGATAGCTCATCACCTTTGTTTTTTATCTCAAGTAAAATTTTAATCAGCAAATCTATCCATGATGCCACATCAAAAGACTCATTTAACTATTTTTTTTAACAGAATAACAGGCTAATTACAAATAGATCATAGGTCTGGGTGGTATAGTGATATTATTATTGTTTTGATATTGTGATATAAGACTAGATATCGAATATCTTGGATTTTGGATATCGTAATATCATGATATGGCCATTAGTGTTTCCTTTTCCTGGTTGTAAAGGCTGCATTACAGCAAAGGGAGGAAATTTTCTGAACTTACTAGAATGTCCTAGTTGATTTATCATCAGCCTTAACCTGCTTGGTCATCATATCCACATTTCTAATGACTTGTTACTCAAAAATATATCATGAAAGCACCACCAGTCATCCCTATAATATTGTCACAATATTGATATGGAAGCATTTGATCAAAGATACATTAGATTTTGTCCATTTGACCCAGCCCTAGAAGATCACTGCAGTCAAACAAATGCAGCTAACAAAATTAGCTGCTGAGGAGGTAAATACAGCAAACACACACTAAAAAAAAATGTGTGCACATGTTATTAGGGTGTGAACGGCACAAATATTTTAATTGTGTGCAGAAAATCATGAAAATGAGGGTACGACTTAACCAAAACAAGGGAAGGACAGGCCTGTGTATCTTGTGCACTCGAATTCAGGAAAATGAGGCCAGGAGATCCATCTCACACACATGAAAAACCACCTTGCACCCTGGATGTAATAAATTATGGCCTTCAGATATGTATTTTATTCTCCCGTGGCCACTTCACTGGATCCATAAAAAGACTCAAATAGGCCGTCTGACCTTGAAACCCCAGGGTGTTCCACATTTGCCTCAATTCTGTGAATCGGCCTTTAGTTAAATGGGTTTGTTGCACACTGAATGTCAAAGCAAAGTGGTTCAGAAATAAAAGCAACTTAAATTTGGAGATTAAAACCACATGAGGAAGAGAAAAAATTGTAGCATTGAGATTCTGAAAGAGCAAGACAGGCAAAGAGCTGACTTGAGTTGAAAAATATGCATCTGCTGTATCAACACAGGTCAAACCAGTAATGTGACATATGGAGCAACTTGAGGACAGGGTGGGGCTCATAACATTTACGCTGGATTGAAAAACCAAGGGAGAGTCGAGGGCCTTTGATTTAGTCAGCTTCTGGAAAGAAAAGCTTAATGTCTTTGGCACAGTGACTGATGAACGAAACAAAAATCCACCAACCACTTTAATTTATCATCTAGAAACAGGAGCAAAGAGCAAGAACTGGTTACCTGCATAATGCAACAACAGCAAAAAAAACAAACAAAAAAAAAAAAAACATGCTACTTACCATTTATTTGTTTCCCCAACCTGCTCTGCTCGTTTCTTATCCATTAAATCAAAACCGTGAGTCGAAACGTTATTTTTATATTTGCTCGGCACTGCTCAGAAATCGCATATGATGGTGAGGGGAAAGCAAGGTGAGCAGGGTAAAATGGAGTTAAAAGACTAAAATAAGGTGGAGAATTAACTAGAATTAAAATGATAAAAAAAAAAAAGGAATCGTAGTCTAGATATCGGGTCATGTATTTTATAAATATTTTCAATAGACAACGCCTCCACTGTAGTGTCGTCATACTGTGAGAAACACTGTAGTTGTTTGGGCTGGGCAGTATAGTGATACTGTATTGATATTGTGATATGAAACTAGATATCGTCATATTGTTTTATGGCATATGTGTCATCATTTCCTAGTTTCAAAGGCTTTGTAATAATTAAAAGACACAAGTATTCGCTCACCTGCCTTTACTCATACTATGAACTGAAGTGCCATCCCATTCCTAACCCATAGAGTTCAATATGATGTCGGTCCACCTTTTGCAGCTATTACAGCTTCAACTCTTCTGGGAAGACTGTCCACAAGGTTGAGGAGAGTGTTTATAGGAATTTTTGACCATTCTTCCAAAAGCGCATTGGTGAGGTCAAACACTGATGTTGGTCGAGAAGGCCTGGCTCTCAGTCTCCGCTCTAATTCATCCCAAAGGTGTTCTATCGGGTTCAGGTCAGGACTCTGTGCAGGCCAGTCAAGTTCATCCACACCAGACTTTGTCATCCATGTCTTTATGGACCTTGCTTTGTGCACTGGTGCACAGTCATGTTGGAAGAGGAAGGGGCCCGCTCCAAACTGTTCCCACAAGGTTGGGAGCATGGTATTGTCCAAAATGTTTTGGTATCCTGAAGCATTCAAAGTTCCTTTCACTGGAACTAAGGGGCCAAGCCCAGCTCCTGAAAAACAACCCCACACCATAATTCCTCCTCCACCAAATTTCACAGTCGGCACAATGCAGTCTGAAATGTACCGTTCTCCTGGCAACCTCCAAACCCAGACTCGTCCATCAGATTGCCAGATGGAAAAGCGTGATTCATCACTCCAGAGAACGCGTCTCCACTGCTCTAGAGGCCAGTGGCGGCGTGCTTTACACCATTGCATCCGACGCTTTGCATTGCACTTGGTGATGTGTGGCTTGGCTGCAGCTGCTCGGCCATGGAAACCCATTCCATGAAGCTCTCTGCGTACTGTACTTGGGCTAATCTGAAGGTCACATGAAGTTTGTAGCTCTGTAGCAACTGACTGTGCAGAAAGTCGGCGACCTCTTTGCACTATGCGCTTCAGCATCCGCTGACCCCTCTCCGTCACTTTACGTGGCCTACCACTTCGTGGCTGAGTTGCTGTTGTTCCCAAACGCTTCCATTTTGTTATAATAGAGCTGACAGTTGACTGTGGAATATTTAGGAGCGAGGAAATTTCACGACTGGATTTGTTGCACAGGTGGCATCCTATGACAGTTCCTCGCTGGAATTCACTGAGCTCCTGAGAGCGGCCCATTCTTTCACAAATGTCTTGTTTCACAGTCTGCATGCCTGAGTGCTTGATTTTATACACCTGTGGCCAGGCCAAGTGATTAGGACACCTGATTCTGATCATTTGAATGGGTGAGCGAATACTTTTGGTAATATAGTGTATCATGAAATTGTTTTAAAGCTGTATCGCCCAACCCGAGAGGCCAGTTCATAGTCGTTCGCTGATCATCACTTGTTGGGGACAACCAGGAAAGAACATATTTTTCAGGCTTTGCAGATCTCCCATGTTGGTTATGGGAGGTCCTGCAGCTTTACATCAGGGCCTGGTGGTGTAACCCTGTTATCCCCAGCTGTGCTGCTTAGATAAACAGATGGCCAGACAAAGCAGTAATAATCAGTCAGTTTATTACCTTATGAAAGCAAAGTGCATATACGCATAGAGTTAATCACATATGATAAACATACAGAAAACACACACAGAGAGAACAGGAACAGCAGCCCTGCCTCATAACAAATCAGCTAACTAACAGAAGCCAGCCCTCCTGTTTTTTCCAGCCAAATATGATAAGAATGAAAAAAGTTAGTCAGTCCACCAAAGTGGCTGATGAAATATAGAGACCAATCATCCCCTGTTAAAACTGACCAATATTTATCTAGCGGCGATGGCTGGAGTAAATCTCCTCCGATGATTCATGATATAAATCTGTGAAAACTTAAAATGAGGCTCGCCAAGTCCGTCTACTCTTCACTTCCACGCCGGCGCTGTCTGCCCACAGTGCTGTTTTGACCGGTGGTGCACTTTTCTTGCCTTTTTCAGTCAAGCTATGTAAGTGACCCTGTAGCCTTCCACTGTTTCAGCCTGCAGGCATCAACCTCTCGCTCATTAAAACCTGAGTAGGAAGCTTCTCTTACCGCTCGTCTCTCCTGAACCCGTACACTGACACAGGTGACCCCCAGCGTGCTCCCAATTACGGCGCTTTCCCAGCTAATTACAACACCAGGCCGAGGTCAGCGGCCTTATCGCTAAATTAAAAGCTCTCCGCCTCACTCCCGATCCCCCTCGCTAACCTTATTTAGCACGGTTTGGGGAGAAAGCAGCCATGAAAGGCAATAAATGTCCGGTGGAATCAGCAAGCTTCTCAAGCACAAGAGGAAACCCAATCTCCCACAATGGGTGTGTGAGCTGAGGAGGAATTTCACTTGGTTTTAAAAATAGACTCTTTTAGGGGGATAAACACATCTCCACTTGCTGTGTTGATATATGATAGACTGCTGCTGCAGTTCACTCCCAAACAACACTCCTGGATACAGCTGCAGCTAATCATTATTTTCTTTGTCGATTTGTGATTTATTGTAAGTGTCAACAATAATGACAAATCCTCATGGGAAGTTAGCAAAGCCAAAATTTATGTCTTCAAATGCTTCCTTATTCTGGCCAGCAGCAAAAGACAACCCAAATTATTAATTTTATAATAATATCAAAGGAGAAAAGTAAACAAATCTTAGCACTCTATCTCAATGAACCTATAATCAGCAAATATTTTACCTGATAAATGACAATTAATCAGCTAATTGTTTCAACACTACTAGTGGAGTTTGTTTCTAAGATCGGTCACCATAAGGTTAGTCTGATGTCAGAGAGCTAACATCTGTCTCGAAACCTAAAATCTTGATGTTCTCCACCACTGACAAGCTGTGCCACAATGCCCTGTGGATTATGAATTTCACCTGAGATGTCCACTGTTTTTACCAATAACATGCATTTCCCTGTAGTGACAGGTAGAGGCAAATTTTGGCCACAGGCAGAGACTTTTCTGAAATCAAATACTTCTGTAAAAACAGAAACATACAATACAGCAAACAAAGGCAATCACTGACATCAGAGGTTTTTATTTGTTTTTGATGTCTGTCTGGTCTCCACAGTGATCTTCCTCTTCCAATTTCAAGGAGGCCCAAAGTCAGAGTCAATATAAAGTTATCAGACTGCATGCTGTTTAATTTGACTGCACATTTCGTTTAATAAAATGTGCACACATGTAACACAAGATAGAGGCTGGATGAATGCATAAAGGAGAACCTCGGACACAGAGGCTGCCTCTGTTGATCGGGTTTAAATTCAGATTAAAGATTAATTGAGACCAGTAAAGATGTTTGCCTGTCAGGCAGCAGCCAGTTAACCTAGCAACATGATGTATAGACTTTCAGCTTGGTCATGCTCAGCCGGGAGTCTGCCAGGTTTGTGATCAAGGGTGTGGGATTAGGATGAGACTTTCCCCTTTTATGGGAATTCAGAGCTGCAGTACTTGGGTGATTGTCAGGCTGGAAACTGTGTGAGCCTTTGAGCTTTGAAAAATGATAAATATACACTCAGAAGCTGCTTTATTCGGTCCATCTGTACAATCTAATGCAGCTCAATGCAGCAGTTCTGCCATAAATTCTACCTATTAAGAAAGTTTTGTCCAGTTTCTGTTGACAGTGTGGAGAATTTAATGGTGAATTTAATTCTCTTTTTATTATTCAGGTTGTAGTTTCCAGAGGTGTTGTATTGGACTACGTTTTTTTGTCCTCCCTATTCATATACAATGAGGGGGGACAGAATAGTGGAAACAGTTGTCAGTAAAATGCAGTCCAGTCCAACAGCAGCACTAGCTATGAGCTCAATGCCAAACATAGAAGTGAATGAACACCTCTATTACCGTGACAACAAGAAAACCTGAGCATTATAGGCAGCAGGAAAGGAGACTTTATGGCACAACAGTTGGACTGGACTGTCCAGGTGGAGCTGATAAAGTGGCCACTGAGTGTATGCACCACTACCAGGTGGAACGTTGTGGTGGAGATATTGTTTTCACCCCTGTCTCTGTGTGTGATTGTGTGTGTGTGTGTGTGTGTGTGTGTGTGTGGGCCTATCATCCTAAAATTTTTGTGCACACTTATACCTGTACCTTTGCAAAACACTTGCTTTGGATACTTTTGGTCTCCCTCCATTTACTGTCTACCTCACTTGACTACTTCTGTCTCTCTCTTCCACTAACATTGTGAAACATATAGCAATCACTATATCTATTAAAATATTCATATTTTTTACCATACTGTTCAGCCCTATTACTAATTTCTCTTTTTATATCCTCCTGCAATTTTAATAGGAGTATTACCTTCCTTCACAGCCCTAATGTAATGGAAACTAGTCACCATTAAAATCACTCGTGGTTCGGTGTGTTTGAAATCCTGGGGGGGATGTCTGACGTTCGAAAAGGAATCACCTAAAGGCCTACTTGAATTTTTGCCAAGTTTAAAGGGCGGACAGTCAGCCGGTCTCGCCCTCATTCCAGGTGAGAGACTAAACTCTGACCAGCTAAAGCCACATCCCGCCCAGCCTCACGTGCCTCTTCTCAAATTAGACTGGACTCTTATTTGACTGCTCATTTTCTTCACATTTGCACATTTCAGAGGGCAGCTTCTCTGTGTTTTTATCCTGATGGAACTGTTGGGGGTGTGTTTGCGTGCATGTAAGAGCTGCCTGAGCAGTGTTTTCCCTACCATAGGCCCACCACTGGTAAATCTGGGCATTTTGTGCAGAGTATCATCAAATAATATCAAATTATTGTCATGAAATTTACATCATGCAAATCTAGTATTGCCAACCGTCTTGTAAGATACCAAATAACTGCGTAGTGCAGCCTGTTGGCGAGATGGCATCGTTCACGTGAGACACAGCGTCTGTCTGTACCGGTGTGATCAGGTTGTCATGTGCATTTCAAAGCATAAATTCAGCTGCAAAGGAGTAGCCAGTCGTCCTGTGCAGTGCAGAGTTGTCAAAGTCATCCTGAACCTAACAGGACCCGCAAGGTTCATTAAACAAAGTCCTAGAGTTGCTTTAGCCCATACCTCTATGTGTGTGTGTGTGTGCGTAGACTGTTGAGCTTCTCTCTTACTGTGTGGAACACACACTTCACCTGAGAGACTTATTATGGTTTATGTTGTTCCTGTTGTTGCTCTGTTCGATTTAACCCCAGCCCGTCTCTCGCTCTCTCCCTCTCTTAGCAATGGCCATCAGCCGCCCGTGCAATGTGTGTGTGTGTGTGTGTTTCTTTGTGCCAGGCTTAATGATGCGTTTTGAGCGTGCATAAAGGTGCAATTATTTCTAGACAGCACTATTTCCTATCAATATTGCATTAGTGGCAATGTTATATTTACTCCCACTCTGCACCCAGTGGCGACCAGGTCAGTCCCACAGTCTGTGGTGCAGAGTCTCCTCTCTCCTGCCTACTATCAGCATATATATATATATATATATAGTACTCTAAAGTGTCAAGTTTGAAAATAAATAATATCCTATAGGTAGCAAAATGCAGATAAATAGAGTCAGTGGCTCTTTATTGGATACCAGCCTCACTTTTATGGGCGTATTGTTGGAAAAAAAATGACCTCACCACTGCAAACATTTTAAGTGGAAGCACTACTTAGGACCTATTTTATGTTGTTTCTGTTGTTTCCTAGCGTATGTGGCTTTATTGTGTGTGTTCTGTTTATCAGGTGAATGTTGTGTTTTTTTGCACAGCTATACTAAGTACCTGTCTGTGTGTGTCATGGCAGGAGGCAGATGGAGATGACAGGTTGGGCCTGCAAGGTGAGGCAGACGGAGAAGGTGATGGTGACTCCAAAGCGGACACTCCAGACATCCCTCCCACCACAGAAACAGACGACACTCCACAATGTCTCAACAAAGCTCTGGAGGGGCTGCCACCCAGGTAGGTGCAGCCTGGAGCCAGGTGCTACTGTACAGCCTTTATTACTGGAGCTCCTTCAAGTGCATGCCAGAAACACTGTGTTTACGAGTTAGCAGCATAGCAACTGAGCTTCTGAACTGTGATGTTTCATGATGGAAAAAAAAATGGTGGAGAAAATAAAAAAAATGAAGTCTCTTGTTGACAGTAACAAAAAATATTCTTAGATCCAAAGACTTAAAAATAATACACCTGATTCACATTCTCTGCTATTTATTCTGCTGCCAAAGCAGAAAACAGCCTGTCAGTATTTGCTCTTTTGAGCTGGAAAACAAACAAACAAAAAAACAGATTTATACAACAGTCAGTTCCAGCTTGGCTGTCTTGGTCCAATACGGCAGTGATCCAACAGAAAACAATTAAAGACCCCATGAAATGGACTCTTACTTTCTTGATTTTATGTGTTTCCTGTTGAAACAATGCGTTTGGGTGGGACATTATGCAGGAAGGATCATTCACAAGTGCAAACCAGTAGGATCTCAGTTTGGGAGAGACACACATTTGAAGGGACAGGTGGATGAGGGAAGGTGTTCAAAGATTTATGAAGGTTTTATTGGTTGAAATTTTAATTTACATTCGCTTGTGCAGGATGACGTCACGGTGCCCAGGTTCTTCATTTTGCACAAAATGGAAAACAGGACATAAAATATGAAGGTCGCTTTGGTTCCTGCAGTCACTCCAGAATAATCATGCACTTCATCTAAACATAGACAGTGACACTCAGCGGCAGGTAGAACTTGTTAAAGCAGAAGCTGGATTTTGAAGTGGACCTGCCAGTGTGGTTTGCACCAGGAGAAAAGCTTCCTTCCCTCTTTGCTTTGATGGATTTTCCTGTTACCTGTAGTCAGATTCAGCAGGGAGCATGCTAACAGCCTGTTTGATTGAGAAGCTGCTGTCAAGTACTGTTGAGACTCTGAATATTAATGTTGGTTAGTAGTATTTAATTAAATGTGATATGAAAAACAAACAACAGTAATAATCTTCAACCTTAAATCACATTGACTGCTTTTTCTTAAGCACAGCGGCATGCAAAAAGCCTTTTAATTGCAAATAGAAAGAACACAGAGCATGTTCTCTGGTGGGGCATCTTTTAAGATTCCTACCCAGCACTGGAAATGCATGGAAGGAAGAATTTGGTAATTTACATCTTTTTAAGGAATAGTCCAGCGTTTGGGCAAAATAGGCTTTTTCCGACTTACTCATACTGAGACAAAAGTATTTTGCCCAAAACATTGGAGTATTCCTTTAACAGGTTTGGAAATTGCACACAAAGGTTAGGGAAAGTTTTAAAATATGACGACATATTTGTTTTGTCATATTTGTTAACGTAAAGAATAGACTTTATATGTTGATATTGCATAGATAGTAGGTGCATGACAACAACGTGCATAAATCACACTGAACATGAAAATCTTCAAATCAGAACAAGAAATTAGGGGTTGGAAAAAGTGTGGACTTTGGGAATTGAAATGTGCAGAAAATGTGCTCTTTGCAATTAAAATGATTATCCTTGCGTTGCATTCAGTGTATGTAGGTTTTTGACCAGTGTTCTTGCAGAAACTCTTATCTCTGGGCAATTCTGGACTGTAAGACTCGTTAAGTTTACCAATCTGAGTTACAAGCACAGCGAAGACAAGTGAATTTGGTCCGGTTTGATATACAGATGAGAAACTGCTTGACCAATGAGTGGCGGCCAGGTCACAGAGCTTAAAGGCTCTTAAAGGGAGGACGCCGCTAATCCCTGCAGGCTCGGCGACCATTGGAGCCGCTCTGCTGCAGAGACCTGTGGATGAACAGATTGCAGAGAGACAGAGGGATGAGAAAAAAATTGAGAAAGAAAGTGAGGAAGAAGGGAACATGTGGAAAAGGGGAAGCAAAGAAAGCAAGAAAGGAAGAGGAAATGACAAAGGGAGGGCAGAGGAAAGGAGAGGGAGGACAAGGGAGAGGGGGAAGGAAAAGAAAAAAAGAGGAAGAAAACGGAGGTAGAGAGAAACAGAATGGGAAACAAAGGGAAACGGTGAAATTAGGATTAGGGAAAGGAAGGGAGGGAAAAATGGGAAACAAAAGGAGAGGGAATTGAAGGAGGGAGGAATAAAGGAGCAAGGTGAGAGAAATAAAGAGAAAGAATGGGAAAAATAGATGGAAGGACAGGGAGGGAATGGGTGCAGAAAAGGAGTGAGGGAAAGAGCAAATGAGAGAAGAAGGGAGAGTGTGCACACAAGAGAATGGTAGAGAGGGAAGGAAGGGAGGGGGGATACGCCAGAAAAGGACAGAGGGATGAGTAAGAGATGATGGGATGGTGTCAGAGAGAGAGGGAGAGAGAGAGAGAGAGAGAGAGAGAGACTGAATGACTATGCAGTGGAAGCAGCAGCAGGCTTTTTTCATGATGCAGCAGTTTTCAGCCTCCATTCATACAGCAGGCAGCAGCCTCTCTCCATGGCTCGGCTCCTGTGACGCTTTTAGCTGTTTCCACCTCTATTGTTCGGCTCCCAGGCAGCAGGCAGGCCATTTATTTGCCTCACAACAACATGCATGGCATATTTTGTTGAAAACACACTTACCCTCACCCTCCCTGTGAGCCTTTAAAGGACAATAACACGGATTTTGCATATTTAGGCTTATATCTACAAAATATATACACACGTCATGTTTCTGATAATGTTCTCAAAGTAAGCAGTCATATTTTAGACGTCCAGTATCATTTTCCCTCCCTCTTCTCCAGCCAAGTTTCTTCACACCAGTATTCGATTACCATAATAAAGTCCTCCACATTAGTTTTCCTAAAAGTAGCAGCACCGTTTGGTTTTGAAATTGGCCAGAGTGAAACGCTCCCTCCGCCAGGAAAAATAGTCCCCAGGGAAACGTTTGCTTTCCACAACCAAAAATTCACATTTGAAAATGAGGGAATTTTGATCTTTAGTACCCCCACATGATTTACATTATTGGTTTGTTGCAAAGTAAAATGTGGGAAATTTGTATTGAATAGGCCAAACATTCAGAATAAGGACCCACTTGTTTTATCCTAGCATATTTTGATATTCTAGATATTTCAGTTCTTCAGTGCTGAAATAGAGCTTGAGTAAAGCTCAAAAATTCCCACCCGACTCAACCTGAACCTGCATTTGTTTGGCCCAAACCCAAAACAAGTCTGCAAGCAAGCAGTATTTTGAAAGCCTGACCTAATTAAAACTCGATTTTCCCAACATGTCCACGCTGGTGCTTTGATTGTGTACTTCCCAAAGTGGCAGATGCACAGCTCAGACTTAAAGGAAACGTCAGCAGCATTTAGTACAAATATTTTTAGAACAATATCAGTTTTAAGGTGATGTTTAGATTATCTAACAAACACTTCAACAAGCTCTCATTAAATATGGGCAGCTAAAAGGCTTGTCATACATGTCAAGGCTTGTCATACTTTTAGTGTCTCAGTCTGTGAACTGTGTTAATACAAGGGAGCCTCCTTTAGCACTCCAGGGCTGAAGTAGCTACCAAGGTTGAGGCAATACCCAAATAATATTGCTAAAGTATTCAAATAAATGAAAAAAAGATTGGTTATTTCACATAGGAAATTGTGTGTATATACTCGAAAGCATACTTGCAGCTCTTTTTCCCAGCACAGCTTAGTGCTCCCTCTCCGTAGCAGAATACGGTGGCCAGTCAGGGACTACCAGGAGAACAGGACACTTCTGTTTCATCAGCTCTCAAAGACATACGCACTCCTTTACCAATAAGCGTTCTGTGTCCTGCAGCCGATAAAGCAGACCTTTGTTGTCCACATAAAGGCCTGCAGGCTGCAGAGGGCCCAACCCGAGTCAGATACAATAATGGAAGAATTATAGCCTGAACTGAAGTGACCCGAACCGGGCTGAGCGCAGTGATACAAGCACATAAAAGGAAGAGAAGTGAGTGAATAATTTGTGCATTTGAGATGCGAAAAGCCAGGGCACCTTCAAATGAAGAAATTACCAAAATGAATGGTTTCATTACCACTACTATACTACATTGTATGAATGCTTTGTTTGTTTTTTTTGAGAAAAAGTTATCAAATGTTCATTGCTTGGTATTTGAAAAACTCAGACAGTTGGTTATATTTCGCTAAACACTGTTGTGTGTTGGCCTCCAGAAGATTCAACCCTGTTTAGTCATTACTTTGATGCAGCAATCATTTTGCTTGAGCAGGTGTCACACTTGTCTGAGTGGCTTAAGCTGATGGAGCTCTTCAAAGGAAGCATGAATAAACAAATGAAGCAAGCGTGAATGTGACGCTAAAGATGGAAACACATCAGTGATGGAAAGTTTCCGTTTTCCCCAGATGGAAGAACTACTGGGTCCGAGGGGTTTTGTCTCTGGCCATGATATCAGGCTTCTTCCTCATCATCTACCTGGGACCTGTCACACTCATACTTGTGGTAAGTATGTAGGCACTGCTTGATAGCCATTGTAGAAATTGTTTGTGTAGGTATTGGATCATTCCAGGTACGTTCCTAAAGCAGCTCCTCTTTGCAGTGAAGCCAAAGTCTCACCAGATGTTCAGCAAACAAGCAGCAGACAGTTGGACTCAGTACCAATAACCAATGGACAGAACTTAAACATTCAGTCCATTGACAGAGACATGTCCCCATTTTTGAAGTTAAATTTCTGGGCCTAAGCTAAAAGTAAAGTCTGCCACTTTGCTTCTGTCCTCTTAAATAGGTCATGACCGTCCAAATCAAGTGTTTCCAAGAAATCATAACGATCGGCTACAGAGTTTACCATTCCTACGACCTCCCATGGTTCAGGACACTAAGCTGGTAAGGAGACTTGATGTTGTGAAATGATGGATATAGGTATGTTAGTACTGTAACATGAAGATGAAAATGATAATATTGCAGAATTTACCCTTTGATTTATGTCACTCCTGCACGACAGCACTTATTCTCCACTGACATGATGCTGGTGGTCACCTCGACCCTTTCTAAGAACCGGTGTACATTTCCACTCGCTTGAGAGTCAAATCAATGATGTCATGATTACAGATGTAGGCATTGCACTGTCCAACACCCCTTTCGTTGTTTTCTTCTTGTAAGTCCCTGTATTTTTTAGTTTGTCATCTTATTACGATCCATGCTCCCGCACTCCGGATCAGATGACACTCCCTCGCTCTGTATGCAAATTAGCACATACATCATTTGCGTATTTGTGCATCAGTGCTTTGTTAGTTTTCTGCAGGAAACTAAAAGACGAAGAGGTTTCCTAAGACCTTAGCGCGCAGGCAAATCCAAAACAATACAGCGTGTTTCATGTGTTCGCCATCCACGAGAGTCCATTTTTGCCTGTTGTTGTGGCTTCTTCTTGTTGTTTTACACTTTTAATGTGACGCCATTGGTGTAGGTATTTACGCCCAGACACATTCGCATACACACTGCTGAAAGAATATGGCCGTATGTGGGCCGGACCACATCCTGAACGATCAGATCTTAATGCGTACTCAATGCGTCTTGGATGCATTCACGCCCTGTAATTAGAGCTGTCCACTTGTGATCGGATCACTCAAGACACATTTTAATGCCAGGTATGAACAGTGCCTCTGTGGCACTCCAGACTGAATAAATCATCAATGACTTATCAGCATTTTGTGCATGAAAAAAAATCCCCATCTTAAGCATTTAGGGTTAGGGTTAGTTTTATATTCAGTGTTAAAACTCTTAACTCTCACTTTTTCTGCCAATACGATGAGATAATCCCACTTTCCAAAGCAAGTTTCAGTTGTTTTTAGGAATTTCTGCGGGTATAAGTATAAATATATTGAAACAAGGCAAAATAAGGCAGATCAGACCACTAGGATCAAGAAAATGACACTTGGTGGTTGTCAGCAGTTTATTTCTCCTGCAAGATCAACAACAGTACACACCAGACTGTTTACCCCATTCAAACTTTTCTGAGCTGAAAAACAACATAAATAAACCTGACGGGGAGTAAAACTTTGCATGGGACAGTGGGCCGCTTTGTTACGGGCCTGCCTCCCGCCTGAACACAAACACAAACATGCACTCGTGTCTTTTAAATCGTAGAACATATCCCAAGGAGAACAGAATCCAGAAACAGAGGCGGTGTTTGGTTTTTTAATAGGGACCATTTAGTCATTTCTCCTGTTGCCCGCACACCATTTATGTCTCCCGACGCTTCAGCAAAACGCTGACTCAGCTTGTTTTCACTGCAGGTCGCTCTCTGAATAGCAAATGCCCACCTACCCCTGTGGTTCTTAGGTTTGTTTCTATTTTAGTTCTTATGTTTCGGTTAACAGTCACCTTTGCACGCATGCATACACACACGCACGCACGCACGCACGCACACACACACACACACACACACACACACACTATTTGACACCAGTGTTCAGTATAACCTGGAGCAAAGATCACTGCCATGCTGGAAGGGAAATGAAGCTGCTTGAAACTTGCCCTCTTCACCAAGGCCTCCCACATAACCTCCCCTCACCTTCGCTCCTCCCTTTTCTCATTCACAAACACACACACACACACACAGATGCACTCATACACACACACAGCAGGTCAGCATACAATAGGCGGGCACAAAAAGGATATAAAAAGCAACACGTGCTCGACACACAGAAGTTTATCTCCTCTCGTCTCGCTCTCTCTCTCACACACACAGTGCACATCAGTGTGTAACATGTGGGTACACACAGGTGTGTAGGTAATAGGTGATTTTCTATTAATAGAAAATCCGTTTGTTTAGCTATTTTTTAACTACTCAGCTCTATGTGAGTTTGTAAACCGCGAGTCAAGGCAGAGATTTGATGTAGTGCTTTTAGCCAAACTGTTCAATGCATTAAATAAACATGTGCAACACTGTAAAACTATTTTTTTTTCTTTTGTAATGTGAAAAACACAGACAACAGAATTTCTTTATTTAAAAATAAAAATTACTCACCAGAAAATTTGATTTCATAGTGTTCAAGTAGATCAACACAAAGTTAAGGCCACTTTTTTTTTAAGAATCGGGTTTGTTTCAAAATCTGTGTTAGAGCATTTTTTTTTTTTTCCTTTTAGCAAATCAGTGCAGTTGAATCAACACAATTTATAATCCCTTTATCAAGGAGGGAATGAATCATTACACTCCAGAAGTACGCATGCACACACAGACATGCATGTGGATGTCAACATAAAAACAAAATCCAATCCAATCCAGTCCACTTTATTTATACAGCACAATTTTAACAAACACAAGGTTTTCCAAAGTGCTGCACAACAAGATAAAACACCACAAGACAACACAATAGAAGCAGAATAAAAAGGTAAAATACACAATAGGGTAACACGATAAAATAAGATAAGATCAAATAAGATAAAATAATAATAATAATATAATAAAATAATATAAAATAAAATAAAAAAATAAAATAATAATACAGTAATAATTTAAATAGAATAAAATAAAATAATGTAAAATGCAATAATGTAAAATGCACTGCCCGCACAGGATAAAAAAAAACAAAAAAACAAAAAAAAAACATGCACACATAAAATCATAAAATCAAAAACCCTACATGGTATCAAAAGCTAAATAAAATACTAAAGCTAAAGAAAATAGGTGGGTTTTAAGAAAAGTTTTAAAATGAGACAATGAGGGGGCCTGCCTAATGTGCAGCGGCACAAAACTGACAATAGGACCATCCTTTCATGCCAAGGGAAACTCATACGCATAATGAACATAAAAATAATGATAAACTGTATTTATGTAGCACCTTTCATGTCTTGAAATGCAACTCTGCTTTACAAGAGAAACAATAGAAATAGAAAACAGAAACAATTAAAAAAAAAAAAAGTAGAAAAATGATTCCTGTGTTCTTTTGCAACAGGTACTTCCTGATTTGTGTCAACTACTTCTTCTATGGTGAAACAGTCGCTGATTATTTCGGGGCTCTGGTGCAGAGAGAGGAGCCGCTGCAGTTCCTGGCTCGCTACCACCGCTTCATCTCCTTCGCTTTGTACCTCGCAGGTGGGTTTCACCCTCAAGACAATGCAAGCCTGTTATCTCACAAAACACACACGCTCTTTGGCCCCTTGCTTCCACACACAGCTTTATTTTAGCGGTAGATCAGATTTCACCGACCACAGTGAGGGTGTTGTGGAGCTGGATGTGGTTTAGCTTACACCGTCGACAGCTCTGGGAGGGAAAAATTAGAACAAAGAGGGGCCAAAACACCCCAATGAGACTAATATAAAGTTTCCCACTTAAAAGAGAGGGGGAGAAGAAATCAAGATGGCTCACAACTGCACAAGATAGTCTCCATTTCCGTGTTTCATCCTCCCAAGGCCTGGTTTGAATTTCAGGCGTTAAAGATCTAATTTGCCTCATAATCTGCCATTGTTGATTTCCATGAATTGATTATTTTTGAGTCAAATATTTGGAATAGCAAAGGTTTGCCAGTTTTTCCGCCCCTTGTCACCAAGTCTTCTCTTAGCGAGCTGATGACAGGGTTATTACCTCGTTAAACTGCAGCCAAATGTGTCATAAAACCACAAGAGGGGGCAGCTTTGAGTGTTATCAACAAGGGTGCGCAGCATACGATTGATTCACGTGTGTAAACGTGCAAAAAGGAGTGGCTGTCAATAAGGAAGCCTTTTGTTCAAACTCGTCCACTCATTAACTAACCAAAATGTGTGTTTTTGTATCCAGTGCAGGTGTGTTTAACATATATCATGGAGCATTTTAATGAGTTTGTTGCAGCGATGGCAGCGGACTCATTGGACCAGCGGTCTGTTTTTCATTTGCTGCTGCTGGGACAGTAGAGTTTCCCTCTGGGATGAATAGAGCTCCTGTTTATCGATCCATCATTCACCAGCTCTAGAGTCTATAGTCGGGTGAAAGCACTTCTTCTTTGGGCCTTGCTGACTTCGTTGTCTTTGAGGTGACCCTGTCCAGCCAGCCGGGCGTCAGCTCTAATTAGAGTCACATGAATGCACTGGAGCGGACAGTATACTCCTGACCTGACGCTGATAGAGTAGAAAAGTGGGTATGTCATCCCTGGATAGACAGTTTCTGAAGAGAAAAGTCTGATTTCTCTTTTTTTTTCTTTTTTTTTTTTTTTTTTATAAAGAAAACTGCTAGGTTACAGACATGATCTGCTTTAACTGGAGATTATGTTGCTCCATGATTAGTCTGTGTGATGTGAGGATAGATCTGGACTCATTCAATGTTTCACTGGTTTGAAAACATAATTTTTCGTGTTTGTAACTTTCACAAAAATAGATTGCTTGGTCAATCAGACTGTGCTAGCATAGCAATGAAAAATTGTTAGGATAGAAACTAGCCTCAAAGTGAGTTTCAAAACATGTTAATAGCCCAGGGATATTTGCTCCTGAAACCAGTGTGACGTACGAACTTTCCCACCTCTGCAGTGACTTCCCTCAGGGCTTTTCCAAGTTTCTCCGGCCAAACCTGATGAACGTCCCAAAGAGTCGACCCTGTCTGATATATCTGTGCAGTTTCTGAGTCACTTTGTTCAGTTTTACACCCTCCAGAATGGTCAAAGGATGATATTCACTGTGTGTTTTCAGATGTTGTACACATTGATGCTTTTTCTGTCACCTCAAAATGTTCATGTTCAGTCAGTCACAGGCATGTCACACACATTCACCCTTATATATAATGTGCAATGTTGTCAGAAAATGGTTATTTTTTAATCTGTTCCCTTCCAACTCAGTTCAAAACAACTGACTGCATGTTGTCTACTCTTCACAGGTTTCTGCATGTTTGTACTGAGTTTAGTGAAGAAACATTACCGCCTGCAGTTTTATATGGTGTGTATCAGCCAAGTTAACCCCTCCTCCCCTTCTCCAGTGCTAACTGTCCTATCCATCTGCTGCCACTGCTTCCTACCTCTTGTTTCCCTCTGAGAAGGTTTTGGAAAACTCTTCTTACCTGCAGTTGCAGCCATTGTAGAAGTCCCTCTGTTGTTTTTTTTCTCCTACTTATTTTCATGTTTGCTGGATTACTGTTGCACCTTGGCTGGTAACTGGTGTGTTGATAGACACTGTTGTTGAAATGCTCCCGTGTGGTATTTTAAACCCAAAAACGTCCAGTAATGGGATTGACCTGGGATTAATTGACTTAGGAGGACTTCTACAGTGGCTGCAGCTGTATTTCACACACATGCATGAATCGTCTACAAATTAAACAGTAGACACATCAAGCTGCCTCTTCCATCCAATGCTTTTTAAATGCATCTCCGTGCAATCGGCCCAGGGCAGACTTACACCACCAGAACGCTTTTAAGCACCAGATTTATTGGCTCAGAGTAATGTCATGACTATGGGCATCTGAGAAGATCTATGGCCTGGGGTTTTCATTACATAATGTATACCATTTGGCAGACACATTTATCCGCTGTGCCTCGCTGTACCCAGAGTGCCTACATTTTTAGACCGAGTGGCTTAGGTTAGGAGTCATTGCCTAATTCTGGCCATTTTTGTGCCTTGCTATGACGATTGAATTACATGATCATTTTCCCCCCCTCAAAGTGGGGATACATTTGACGATAATCTTGTTAAGTACACCAGCCATCGAAGGAAGGCACTGCCCCAACCGGTCCAAGTCAGTCTTGTTTGGTTTTGTCATTTGCCCTTTTTCTTTCTGTGAAATGTCTCTTATCATTTTGTTATAAGCATCCACATGCATTTCTTTGAATCCAGTTCATCAAAGCCGCTCTCCAGTGACCTCATGACCTCAGTCTTTATCAAAACTCCTCCTGAGACAGTTCATCTCAGAAAATGATTCATGATAATCTCCACCAATCAGAGTGAGTATCATATGCAGCAGGTTAATTAGGGTCTGGACAAGTTGAGCCAGCTGTCTGTGATTACTTGTTTCTCCCATTTCAACATGCAAACCAAAGACTAATCACTTACATAAATCACTGGAAGGGGTGTGGTTACACCTCTTGCATAGGTGACACTCATTTTGATTGATATTGTGATTGGTGGAGATAATCATACAACACTCAACTGTTTCAGGAAGAAATCCAGAGGGGTTACTTTATGCTGCAGTCCATTGCAAGGCAGACGTTTGTCGTTCTGAGTTGGTATTTGCCGACTTCCAATGTAAATGTGTCCCAGTGCATCTGCTCAGGAAAACACGGACGTCCGCAGCAAAATGATGTTTGTTTATACAGATTAACAAGAGACGAGAGGAATAGGCTTGTACCACATCCTCGCAAAGACTTCTGTCAAGCACAAAGCAACTGTATGGAAATGGCTTCTACAAAGTGGTTACAGCACGTTTCACAATACAATACAAACACTGTGTAAAGTGAAAAAAAAAAAATGATGAAAAGGTAACTCTGTTTTACGGTTCACTGTTTGCGCCACCATATTTGCATGTTTTTACTCAGGCTAGGTGGATCTCGCCCAAGTTTCCGAGTTGGAGTTTCGGCTTGAACGGCCGTTCCATTGCACTTTTCCATGTCAGAGTTTTTTTTTTTTTTTTCTGAGTTCTGAGTACAATGGATCGCAGCATAAATTTCCCACTGCGTCCTGCGGTCTTCTTCCTCAGAAAAAGGAGGAAGACTGCAGGTTGTAGTGCAGTTGAAACCTGTCAAGGTAAATTAAACAAACGTATAAGAGCATTCTAACATCGGTCTCAGGAAGAGTTTGGAAAATGACTGAGGTCGTGGAATCACTGGAGGGAATTTATTAAATATGTTCTGCATTTTATTTTTTGTTTGTTTGTTTTTTGCTCCCAGCCACTAATTTTTAATCACTACACATGATGTTTAGGATGACATGCTCTTCATCAGACCAAATATGTTGAATTTTTCAATATATGTAATTTGTAGTGATTAAAAATGAATGGACGTGAGCAAAAAAGCGTGCCAAGCCTGTTGTGTTTCGTGGTGTCTTTGGCGTAGCGCTGTGCAGAAGCGGTTGTGCATGTTCCATCTTCTCGTCCCGTCTTATGTTGCCAGACAAATGTGCTTTTCCACCGTCCACACGCTAGCCTGCTCTGCCCATGTAATCATCTGTAATAACGTCTTGCGTCGGTGGTTTGGATGTTTTTGGACATGTGCCTCCGTGTCGCCCTGCAGCGTGCGCGCCGCCCGTGTCCTTCACCTCGTCTGTCTGTTTGTGTAATTCCACTATTTCTGACATGAGCCAAATGTTCTGAGCAGGCCCGGCCACATTCCAGTGCATTGACACTGTGGTGTTTGTGTTTGTGTTTGCCATTCCAGTTTGCTTGGACCCATGTGACCCTGTTGATTGTGGTAACTCAGTCCCACCTAGTCATTCAGAACCTGTTTGAAGGAATGATCTGGTAAGCGGGACACAGACACAGACCTGAGGAACCTGCCTTGTCTCTTTGCCTGTCGCTGCACTTGTGCTGTCGCCACTGTGTTGACTGCAGGGGAGCTCCTCATGCGGGCTTTTCAAATTAAAGTAACGCAGCAGGAAGTGGTTCTCAGCGGGGGTTGATTTCAAAATAAAATGCATATGTGTATCATTTCAAAAAATGTTTGCAAGGAAAAATATTTCACTAGAATCCTCATCACTAATACAGGTTTTGTAGTTGCCAAAAATGTCACTTTTTGCCTCCTCAGTCACAGTGGCAGGTATATCTTAACAATTCACCAGCCACTTTCACTACTGCATTAGAGAACCACATTTTTAGTGTAACATTAGACAGCTAAATTATGGTTGGCCCAGATTACTGCGAAAGTTAACCACCACAGCCAGAAGCAAATAATTTCCCCACCACCTCTTAATACTGTTGAAATTCCTGTTTTCCAGGTTCATTGTCCCCATTTCCATTGTGATCTGCAACGACATCATGGCCTACCTGTTTGGCTTCTTTTTCGGGAGAACTCCACTGATAAAGGTAAATCCGAGTTTTGCATTCATTTTCCACAGCAACGGGGAAAAGCTGCTGAAGAAGCGAGCAGTAGGAAGGAATTTTTTTTGGAGTTTTTGTCAATCAAGGTTCGACTGTGCCGTTAAAATCCTAAGAGAGGACCATGTTTGTTGAGAAAATAAACATACAAATAGGTTTTTAGCTTTAAATTGTATATGGAGGATTTGAAGGAGAGAAAAAGACAATTGGGGAAAACATACAGTATTTTCCCCGGGGAAATTAACAAGGTCAGTTTGGGCAGAAGAGTGACATTTTTGACATTCAGCTGCCACTCTCAGCCATACCAATTTCAAAGTAGTCACACACTCAATGGAACTGACAACGTTTTGCCAGATTTTTCTAAAATAACAGTCCACCGGTCGTAAGCAATGCTGTGCTCAGTGTCCCAGAGTGATTATTTATGACAGAGAGGCAGTTAGTCAGGAAAGAAAAGCTGAGAGGGGACATTTGTCGTTGTTGTTTTTACTGCAAGGCAGATGAGGATAATGGTTTAGGGTTGTGGAGGTCAAGTTAAATTCCCTTCATTTTATGCAATTTAAAACGTGTCTATTACAAGACACTCAAAATGGTAAAGTTCATGTAGGGGACAAAAACTGATTTTAAAATGTTTCTAAAGCCTGAACATTAAAACCCAGATGTGGAAAAAAACAGAAAAGTAAAATTTTAAATACAAATAGCCTTAATGTACATATAACAAAATAAAGAAATAAAAGCTGACATAAATTAATACATGTACAATCATTTTATTCTGTGTGTTTGGTCTACTCTACTCAAGTTTGGTGGTATCGCTATTAGGGATGTAAAACCAAACTGAGAAAAACAAACCATTCAACACGTTGCTAATCCAAAATGTAAAAAAAAAAACCCAACAAACACCATTTAACCACACACTTAGCTGATGAATTAATGAACAAACTGAAGGTATTCAGGTAGTTTTGTTTTAAATAGTCTAAGCAGCACTTTTGCCTTTGAAAGAATAATTGTTGATTTCATATTGTTATCCCAAATCTCTGAATGAAAAAAAAAATAATAATAATAATAACACAAAAAAGAGAACACTGGAAATCGTAGTGTTTTTTTTTTTTTCACCCTAATGTACAAAACACACCAAACTAAAACCAAAATCGTGACCTAAAAACCACAATACAACCCTAACCAGGGGTTTATTTAACTATTACAGCCCTAATAAATATATAATTTCCCCCTTTGATCAACATCTGAATGCATTTATTCCTTTATTTATTTATATATTTCATCACTACAATATTTATTCATTCTCTCATTTAGGCCTTTCTGCATTTATTTAGTATTTTTTCACCTATATGATAACAATATGATAGAGATCCTCAGATGCGTGCTCGCTTTGCGCCGTGATGCGAGCAGCCAGCTCCCCACAGCTTCCAGAGACACTTACATGACAAGACGGCCGTCCAGCTGCTCCGCTGTAACCTGAACTTCGTGAAAGTGGAAGATTCAGGCATCGAGCCACTTCCCTCAAAGTGCTGAACACAACACGGTCAGCCTCCGTGTCAGCAGCTGCACCTCAGCGGACCCAGCGGTCTGCCGGCTCCTCCACCAGGAAGCACAGAAAATCTGGAGCAGCTTTTTCAGCCTCGTTTGCCAGCCGTCGCATTTCTCTGGCTGCCGCTTGCCGCCTGTACGCACCGGTTAGTTTACTAAGTGCAGTCAGGCGAAGGCAAACACAATCAAACAGTACGCTCTAATATCAATCAGCCAGCCTTTCTTAATGTTTGGACAGCAAAATACAAAAGTAAGTAAATACAGAGATAGATAAATAAATCAGGATAAGTAAATTGTTCGGCAACAAAAGGAGAGAAATGCAAGAAACACATAAATTTGTCAGATTTTATGCATTCATTTGTTTCTGTGTGTGTTTGCTTTTAAACGTACACATTCATTAATTCACTCACTGAGGCATTAATTTATGGTTTTGGCACGTCCAGTCCTCCATAAAAACACAGCCGTCACCTCCCAGAGCCTCGCTCAGACCTGGGTTTGTGCTGCTGCTGCTGGGCTAATAGAAACACGTCATCACCTCACGCTGTAAATTTAAAATGTAAATCTGTCCCCTCGTAGCACATTCAAAGGTACAGTCTTCTTGTTTGTGTGTGTGTGTGTGTGTGTATCTGTCCCCCACAACATGGATGACTTTGTTGGGGATTGGTGATTTGAGTGATAACACAGGTGAACACATGATCACTCAGGAAAAGTGCGATAAAGGTTCAAAAACTAAAAAATCCCACTGTTTGCTTTTGCTGCAATACAGTTCCATTTTCAAGAGGAACTATCTAGAAAAATCAGATTTTTCTCTCTTTTCAGTCTCGTGAAGCTCAACAAAATGGCCCCACGGTCGAGTTCGCTGAGAGGCAGTAGAAAATTCATGTTTTAAAAATGTACTAATTTGGTTTTAGCCGTGTAATGTTCAAGAGAGAAAGGCATGCGGCACTAATGCGGGCTAGACGCATGAAGGGGAGGGCTCGTACGATGGCACCATTCTCGTGAGAGCTGCATAGTAAGAGCAGAGGGGAGCAGGAAGAAAGGAGTTGCTTTTTGGAGTCACATGCCGTCTGTGGCGAGGGCAAATGGAAACCCCGTGTCATCGTGATGTGAAAGACAGCCTCTGTTTTGTGTGTCCGGCCTCCCTGCAGCTCTCGCCCAAGAAGACCTGGGAGGGCTTCATCGGAGGTTTCTTCTCCACTGTGGTCTTCGCCTTCGTCGTGAGTACACTCCCTTTGGCTTTCACATCACTCAGTCATGTGTCTCATATTTCTCTTTCCGGTTAATTTTTCAGATTAACCATGTAGTCTCCTATTCAGTATTAAAATCTCGTTTTTCCTCATAAATGAAATGGGGGAAAAAACCTCGTGGGATGAGATAAACCACTTGTTTGCAGTGCAGTTTCACTTGTCTCAGGAATTTCAAAGGGAACAAGTACAAATCTGTTGAAATGAGGCAGATCGGCCCACTAGGATCAAGAAAATGAACACTTGATTCAAGAAAATTCAGGAATCAAGTTGTTAATTATTCATCCCACTGGCAGATTTTTTTACCTTTTTGGGAGGAAAATAAATTAACATTGAAAATGAGACTGAATGAGGTATTAAGACTTTTTTACAATGCACCCAGATACCTATTATTATAAAATACCAGAAAGTTGAATTTTCAGATGTCCAGGTGGTTGGTTACTTGCCAAAGTGGCTGATAGCGGAGATAAACTTTAATTAATACTCGTTTTGGACACAGTACTCTTTTTCGGACGTACCCAGACTGAGACAAGATGTTCGATATTATTTTCACCTCTGTGCGTCCACTCGTTCGGTTCATATGGTTAGTATTTCATGTCTGCTTAGCCTAAATAAGAGCTTCAGAGTTGGTGTAAGGTTTATTTTTTCACCTTGACAGAGCCAGGCTAATGACTCCCATAGACTTCAAGTCTTTATGCTAAGCTAACACAAACTGCTACACTTAGAAACCGAACCACTGGACATACAGAGGTGAAAATCATATCGCACATCTTGTCTCAGGCGGGGTAAGTCGGAAAAAGCATATTTTCCTCAACACTCTGGAGTGCTCCTTTAACCTTCAACAGCCACGGACAAAATTCATCAGTGTGTGTCTGCTGCCTGTTGGCACTTTCCATTCATGCTCCCAGCTGTGAGCCAGATAGTGATTTCTCAACATTCAAACACGTGCTCTGCATTTCCTCCTCCACATTGCTTTTAAATAAACTTAGTTCCCCTTTAAAATTTACTTTCATGAATTAATCACATGCCAGCCAGAACAGTAAACTTTTTTTTTTTTGCCCATTGACCACAGTGGCTGCGGCATCTCCAAATTTAGCCGCTCCTTTCACTATTCACCCCGACGGCTGTATTTTTAGAATAGAGCAGGCGTGCAAAAATGAGGGTCGGTTATCTGCTTAAATGGCCGGCGGAGCAGACAAATGAACCAGTTGCTGAAATTTATCAGGATCCGGCTGGTGGAAATCCCCCACTCAGGAGACATTTGGAGCTTTAACTAAAACCACGAGGCTCACTCCAGCAGGTTTGGTGATGTGATGATATACCAGCGTACTAAGGATGCACTTTTTTTTTTCCTATATTCCTTGTTTATAGTGTTTATATTGCTTTTTGCTATTTATTATCTGTTTATAATGTAAATTATGCTTCATATTTTGCTATCCACTTTGCTGCTGTAATGCTTGAAATTTCCCCAGTGTGGGACTAATAAAGGAATATCTTATCTTATCTTATCCTATCAATATTGGACTCTTTTGGCTTTCGTCTCATTATGATGGCCCACTGGCAGATGCAGAAATACAATACACTGATTTTCAAAATGCACACAGTCACTGGTCAAAATAAGAAAACAGGTTTGGGCAATCCTCACAACAGACACAACCAGGGCAGATTTGACCTATTTCACATTTTGGCATGTCGTATCAGCAGATATTTTCATTCAAGACTCACACAGACATTTCATGTTAAAGCCAACATTGCCTGATAGGGATGACGTGCCGTTATTATCGTGCATCCTTACTGTGTACCAAATCAGAGTGAATCGGCTGATCTCTCCATTATGTGTTCTGTTTTATTCCCAGCTGGCCTACCTGCTGTCCCAGTTCCAGTACTTTGTGTGTCCCGCCGGTTACAACAGCGACACCAACCGGTTCACCATCGAGTGTGAGCCGTCGGACATCTTCGTGCTGCAGGAGTACACGCTGCCGGCTGTGATCCAGAACACGCTGAGATGGGTGAGGCTCTGTCTGTCTGTCTGTCTGTCTGTCTGTCAGGACGTACGGCGAGTCTCTGCAGAGGGAACTCGACACAGCGACGTCAAGTAAAATGAAGAATCGCCTCCTGTTAACGGGGCGGGTGCGGACAGGTGGCAGGGAAACGCTCTGATGTCATTCAATCCTTTTGACTCATCACCAAGTGAAATACGCACCTTTTCTGTCGATGCACACACCGCTGCAGTCTTCAGTTTTACTGCACATCAGCTGAATTACAGCTGCAGTCCAGATCAAACCCAGAGTTTTTAGTAAAAGTCTGACAGTTTAGAAATTATCAGTAAATTTCCATGTTTTAAAAAGTGGGTAACAACACCTTGAACTACAGAAACACAGAGTTTCACTCAATTATTAGTCTTGATGAACAGCAGAAAATAAAGTAAGCTGTATTTATGTAGCACCTTTAAAAACAGGGGAAAAAATGATTTTACTGTGTTTTTGTTGTCTTACATCAGTAACTTGTAGCAATATGAGCAATATGTGAGCATTTTATGAATATTTATTTGCGTAAACGAAACTTGCCATATAGATTTATATCATATTAATTGTGCAGCCTTGGATTTTTTTCATTTTTTTTATTCTGTAGTTTCCTTACAGCATGTGGGGATGCAGTCCAGATTGAATCATGTAATTCAGTCCGCTGTAATGAATCTCTGAATGTTAAAAAAGCAACTTATCACGGTGTTCAACTTGTTTTACAAATGATCGGTTTAACATCCTCGTTACATGCACGCCGTAAATATTTTTTTGCTGTTAATCTGCTCACTTTGTGGTGTTTCTTGCTTGTGATCTCTTTCAGAAAACGGTGACCCTGTACCCGTTCCAGATCCACAGCATTTTCCTCTCGGCCTTCGCCTCTCTCATCGGCCCGTTTGGCGGCTTCTTCGCCAGCGGCTTCAAGCGAGCCTTCAAAATCAAGGTGAGCTTAGCCTCTCCTTCTCCTCCACACACTCACACACCCATTAACTTCCACTGCAGTGTAGTTTCATTCATCAGGGATAGTAGCATTTACTCGTTTCCCCTGCCCTGCTGTGTTTTGTGGTTATTTCATTTGATTTTGAAGGTGAGATGTGTTTCCTAATCCCTTTTTTTCTGCTTCATCTGCACCACTTAGCAGTTTGAACCTTTTACCATCTGTGCTCTTTGTTGTCTTTGTCTTTCATCAGTGGGCAGTTAAACTGAACCAAGCAGCCTGCACTAAACACTTAGCAACACACAGGTTTTGGCTCGAGGGGAAACATCAAACCGAGCTCCGACTTGAAGGGACAGGCAGCTGTTTGTCGGCAACACCCGCCGTAATTACCCACGTTCATTAGTGCAAACGGTCCAGCACGGCCGGTCTTGTGCTCTTGGCCACCAAACAAATCCACTGCAGATATTTAAGAGCCTTCGTCCCGCCAGCAGCTCAGCTCTCTAACATCAAACCCACACAAGTTACTGTGAATTTTGATTTAATAACGAACACAAGCTTATTTTGTGTTACTTTCCCTTTATTTTAGAGATGCATTTTACTGTCGGATGAAAATATTATCTCTTTAAATCTTACTTTGACACCATCCAGAATAGTGATCCAACGATTTTCAGTGGCTGATGCCTTAATTTAGAGAGCTGATAATATAATGCTGATATCGTGTTGTTGTTGTTTTTTTGTTTTGTTTTTGTTTTATGTTTTGTTTTTTCTTGCATCTGATAAAATACGATTTCGTTATAATGACAAATGAGACACAAAATGGCAGATCTTAAATGAATGTTTATTTAACTCATGTTACTGTCTGCTTTCTCTCTGTTTGGTCAAGTAGATCTGCACTTTGTCTGCAGTGCACTTACTTTAAATAAAAATGTATCAAGTAAACAGATTTCCACAGGTAATCAAAAAACTAACCTTTGTTAGAAAAAGAAACAAACAAAAAATTTTTATGAATGACAAACAAACAAACTTTTATTGCACCTCACAGCATTGATCACAAGGGGGAGCCGTGACATTTTGTTGCACAGCAGAGACGCTGACAGGCTGCCTGCAGACGTCTCGATGTCTATCAGCCTCCTGAGGGCCAGTTACCTCAAAATGCCAGATAATGTAATCAGCCGACCGATTAATTGGTCTGTCTCGAGTCTCAAGACGCACGTGAGTCTCAGCTGTTTCAGGTCTGAGTTGCATCGTCATTCCTGCGTCTGTTCTCCCCGTCAGGACTTTGCCAACACCATCCCCGGCCACGGCGGCATCATGGACCGCTTCGACTGTCAGTACCTGATGGCCACCTTCACTCACGTCTACATCGCCAGCTTCATCAGGTGAGCACAGAAGCTGCTAGGTGTGTTATACACAAGTGGACAGTGGTAGTAGGAATCTAAAAATCTAAAAATATCATTTATATTACCAAAGCTTCTTCAAGCTGTAAGGATGAGGATAAAGTTTATTAGTATCCACGAGGAGAAAATGGGTTTGTCACCCGAGTCAGACAAGAAACAAGGACAGCATGAAAATCACAAGCAGGAATAATCATTTTACACAGCAATCAGCAAACTGTTAATAATAACAGTCTCCAGTAAATATATCAAATCATTAATTAGTTTGTACAGCACTTCTTAAAGTTGCAAAGTGCTGCAAAATAAATAAAAGGATGCAAATAAACACACAAACAATCAGCAACAGCAAAAGGAAACGTTTTCATGGCCGACTCAGGCAGAGCTCAGAAACGATACTGAATTTCTCAAAAATAAAAGATTACAGCATTTAAACAGCAAAATGACAGCAAGGAAAAGTTTTATGTTTGTTGCCGTTTTATAAAATCTTTTCAGTTTTTTTTCCCTTTTGACAAAAGAATAGAAATAATTTAACTGGTAGACTGAACCACTTTACCCTCCACAACCTTCGTCTGGTGGCTACAAGTCATTTCTCTCTGGTTCTAAACATTACTGTAAAAAAAAAATATACATGACAAATCCATATTTTTCTTGTTGAGCTGCCACAGTGGCTGCTTCACCTCAAAGCCAAATGTATTTTTAGAGTTGAGCAGCACTTTCAAATACGAGCAGGCAAACTCAGCCAAAACACAGCAGCATGTGGCTGGCTGCAGTTTTACCCATCGCCTAATGAAGTTAAAAAAAAAAAAAAAAAATTTAAATAAATAAAAATAAAAGCTGAGTAAGCAGCTACTGAAAAGGCAGAGAAAGAGCTGGAGAGAGGTGAGTGTGCATTTTCCTGGCATGCAGCTGCCTGAGCTGCTGTTTGTGTGTCTGTCTGTTTTGGTTTTTCATATGAATAAAGACATTTTTTAGCCTCTGAGAGCGGCTGGACTCGGCTGGACTCGTCCCTCCTGTCTACATATTTCTATTTCTACCCAGAGCAAAAACAAATGCAATAAAAAGGACAGTAATATACAGAGCAATTAGTGAATGGAATGCATTACCTAATCATCTAAAACAAGAAAATAGCAAAAACAGGTTTAAATTCTTACTAAAACAATACCTTCTGTCAAAGAATGATACATAAATTCTAATTATATTTAACTTCTCTGGGTGAGTACTTGTGTTGGCCTTTGTGCCAGTTGGGTATGTGTGTGTTGACTGTGATTGAAGTATCTATTATATATATTCTGATGTATTAAAATATGAGCTACAGGTGTAAGATTGGTGTCATTTTACCCAATGGAGGAATAATATCTTTAGTTACCTCTCTAGGGTACTGGCAATTATGGCTGTATTTAAATTCAGTGAAACTCAATGTTTGGAGCTTGTCCTGTCTAATCGTGAAACAGTTGTCCTGTTTTGTGGCCTGGATGTTTGTCTACTTATTGTATTGTATCTTCTTTTAAACTGTGTTGCGTCATATGTCATGTGATGTTATATGTTGTATGTGTAATAATATGATTTTGTGTGATGAATGCGGACCCCAGGAAGAATAGCTATGTTTACATGCTAATGGGGATCCAAATAAACCTTGAACCTTGAACTTCATGCAGCTCGGCTGTCAGGCGAGGCGGTGGGAGTTTTTCTGGTTGTTACCGTGTCAGTCACACTGCTGCTGTTGTTGTTGTTGTTGTTGTGTTGCAGGGGCCCGAACCCCAGCAAGGTCCTCCAGCAGCTTCTGGTGCTGCAGCCTGAACAGCAGCTCAGCATCTTCCACTCGCTGCACTCCCACCTGAGAGAGAGGGGCATGCTGCCCCCTGCTGCCGGCCGGCCCGAGTAACACACCCGCAGCCTCACAGGATGATGACTGCACTGTGTGCGCGCGCATGTGTGTGTGTGTGTGTTTGTGCATGTATGTGTGGGTGTGAAAGAGATTAGTCTGGGGAGTTTGTGTATGCCTATATGTACACACATGCTCACACGCACACACACACACACACACACTCAGACACGAGTTGTATGGTAAAGCATCAGAGCGTCCATCGTCACCGACCTCGGCTCTCCATTTGATTTCCAACCAGCTCATTACGAGCCGAGGTGACTCTCCCGACTGGATTTACCTCTTAGCCAAAACAAACAAACAAAACAAAACAAAACAAAACAACAACAAAAAAAAAGGACCTTTGCGGACTTCATTGCTTTCCACCGGGACCTGCGCATCAAAAACAACCACGACGCGCTCCACGGGCAAACAGGCAGTCCCCATCCTCAAAAAACTCACCGGCTGCTCTGAAGAAAATGTCTTAGTGAACAAAACAGACTCTGAAGCACACGGTTTTTCTCGACGGCGGGCGGACTGTGAATGTGCAACTTCCTTCTGGATGGCAGACATTGCACTGATTTTAGCTGAACAGAAGGAAGACAGAAGCTTTTACCAGCATAAATGTTGGGCATGTGGACTTGAGCTATACAGCAAAGACTGTCACCATTTGTCTCTCTGGGGATCGGGGGAGGGCGGGGGGTCAGTGAAGTTGCAGTGGGGATTTTCCAGAACACTTTAGACCCTGTGTTTTTTTTTTTTTCTTCTTCTTCTTTTTTAGACTACGCTCTATTTAACGGTCTTAACCTCACCACGTATCAAATCATGAAGCATGTACTCGAGTCCTGTGTCGGGCTTCTGCTTGAACAAGGCCGTGTTTACTTTCCTCCTCCACGACGTGACCTAGGCTAGCTTTTAGTTTCTGTGTGTCCAAGTAACTCGCACAATAAAAGCTTGACTGTAGGCATGGATAGCAGTCACTGTTAATGCAGAAACTAGAGCAGCAGCGGCACATGCCAAAACAACACTTTACAGTGCACTGTGTGTGTGTGTTTTCCTCAAGTTATTATTGTATTACTGTACATAAATACACTGATGATATTTAGCTGAAAAAAAAAAACTAATATATTAAGAAAAACATCTTAGGTGACCTGTTGAGGGGGGTGAAAGCTTCACTTTTAAGCTATGAGAAGTGATATGCAAAAAAAATAATAATAATAATAATTATGGGATGTAACTCATTTGTAGCCTCTAGCATGAACAAACTGTATGGGATTTTTACCAGGTAGAGACTTAGATCTGATCTGAGGTCGCTGCTTATTTTTTCGAGTGTGGTGGGTGACTTTTTACTTGAGATTGTGAAAAAGAGACTGTGCTTCCTTCATCCAGTTGAGCAATGATTTTAGTTGCACTGTAGCGGCGGGACGAGGCGGGGGGCGCTGCACCCACCAGACGGCTCCCACGGCTCCCACGTTCCTGGACTAAATGTTTGTCAAACTTTAAAAAACAAAAAACAACAACAAAAAAAAAAGACAATGATTGCTATTTTAGAGTCTTCTTATGCATTAAATCACTTTTAAGGATTGTCATATTTGGAGGTGGTTTGCAACATGACATGTTGTTGCAGTGTGAGATAAATGATTGAAAGATGTGTGTGTAGGTAGAGTCATATACATATATAGATATACATATATATATATATGATCGGTGGTTTATCAGCAATAGTTTTTTATTATCTTATGCAATTGGATTCTTTAAGGCTATGGGTCAGATTTCTGTGTCGGCGGGCTTATTTAAATTGAATTCTGCAGGAAATCTGTTGCATTTCTGATGATTCACACACACACACACACTGCAAAAACGCAAAATCTTACCAAGATTATTTGTCTTATTTCAAGTCAAAAATGTCTTATTTCTAGTCAAAATATCTCATTACACTTAAAATAAGACATGATCACCTCAGAAGTAACTTGTTTTTAGACAATTTTCACTTGTTTCAAGTGAAAATTCACTTGAAACAAGTGAAAATTTGCTTGTTTCATTGGCAAAATTTGCCAGTGGAAAAAGTGAAAATTCACTTGAAATAAGTGAAAATTAGCTAGAAACAAGAAACAAATTTTGCCAATGAAACAAGCAAATTTTCACTTCAAACAAGAGACAATTGTCTAAACACAAGTTACTTCTGAGGTGATCATGTCTTATTTTAAGTGTAATGAGATATTTTGACTAGGAATAAGACATTTTTGACTTGAAATAAGACAAATAATCTTGGTAAGATTTTGAGTTTTTGCAGTGCACACACACACACACGGTGTTGTGATGAATTGGACTCTGCCCCTGATAGTGTGTTACAAGGCTGTGTTTTCGCCCGGCGGGGGCTTCTCTGAGCTTCTCTGTTTAATCCAGCCCTTCTCTCTTTCTCTTCCTCTCTCTTACTCTCTCTCTCTCTCTGTCCATCAGGCAGAGTCTTCCAGAAATGTTTACCAAAGCACTGTCTGATTAACACTGATTTCCTCCTGTTGTTGTGACGAGCTCCGCGGCTCGGCTCCAAACAGAAAAGAAAAAAAAAAACTCCTGTTCCTGCATCCTCTCCTCGCTGCGAAGAGGTCCAAACGGTGGGAGGGAGGTGTTTGGGACGGAGCCGCCAAAAACAGGAACGCTAACTCGCTGTTGCATCGCGGCCCGAGCAACGTGTGTCACTTTATTCTGTTGTGCTTCCTTGAACTGTTGGGACGTGGTTTACCAGCCAAGACGATGATCTAATTTATTTGTCCAGTTTGTTATATTCACGTTTTCCTCCATGGAAGTGCATTTTGGTGTGTTTTCTCCCATTAGAAATGAATGGGGTTTTCGGGTGGGACCAGCTGTAATGTACTGTATAACTGTATATCTAAGCCCTCTTCCTCTGGCAAAACACACTACTACTTTTTTTTTTTTGTTCTCGCAGGTTTTTCTGTATGAAACCTGTCGAGTTTTACAACTGGCTGTTCAGAATCTGTACACGATGACGCGAAGCACGCAGGTCATCTGTGCGACTGTCAAAACTAACACAGTCTGACCAAAAATAGAAGAGACAGACACCAGAAACAGCTGAGGGATTTAGTGTTAGAGACTCTCAGAACTATTTTACAACCGTAGCTCGAATTAGATCTAACTTATTGTGTGAACAAATTTAGATTTTAAATTATGAAGTCGTACACTTTGGGTAAACGTCATAATGGACAGACAAAAAGGTACTGTAGCTCTGATGACCCAGTTGTCAGGTAATTATTATTATACACTGCAAATGTTGGGTTGCATGTCTTTTTAATTTAATTATCGGTTTGTGTACATTTTTCTTTGATTTGCTTTATGCAGAAATGTTTTCTAATGGAAAAATCTATAGCTTTAGGAGTGGATAAGATTGGATTACAGGAATTGTATTGATGAATACTACTGTTAATATATGGGCAATACAAAGTGATGTATAAACCACATATATTATTGATATCTTAATTATGGATATTGTGAAGCTGTATACTGTATGGAGGTGAATAAAATCTTTATTTTTTTCTTTACAATGTCCAGTTTTTGTGTTACGCACGTTTGAAATTAAGTGTCAGCAGGTAACAAGTTGAAGAAGGTAGTATGGCTGCAGTTTATCTTCTACATACATTCATGAAAGGAATATTCCAATGTTTTGGGTAAAATACCCCTTTTTCCAACAAACCCAAACAGAGCTAGGCTAATGACTCCTATAGACTTCAACTCTTTATGCTAAGCTAATACAAAATGCTATCCACAGGAACCAAACCAGTGGACGTACAGAGGTGAAAATGATATCAAACATCCTTTCTCAGTCTTTCGAAGTCGGAAAAAGGGTATTTTGCCCAAAATATTGGAGCATTCCTTTACCAACAACAAGATTAACAAAAGGAAATACTTCATGTTTGCTTCACATCAAAGGAGCAACTTAAGATTTATTCACAAAACAAGGCATGACAAGTCATGATTGGACATTTACAAAAAAAAAAAAAAGATTTTGCACAGTATTAAAGAGCTGATGCCCTGTCTGCAGTCGTCGAGCTGTACAAAGAGACGCTGCCTTCGCTTCCAGAGCAGAGACCAGGAACCGTCTGACGGACAGGACGGACACGCCGCCGTGCTGGAAGAACGACAACGCTGCTACTGTACCGACAAAACAGGCCTGTTGTCTGTGCAGTGCTGCGGCGTCCAATGAGACGGAGGCGAGTGAAGACGCAGCTGGTGTGACGGGGTGGGCCAACGGCATTATGGGACGGCTTCAAGGTCGACAGCTATTGGTCGGATGTGTTATCCAAAGGAACAGAGTGTCACTATGGACTCTGATGGTCATTGCTTCAGTTTGAGCAGCAGTGCAGTGATTTCGATGCAGGCAGCTGACCGACACTTAACTAGTTAGACAATGATTTACAATTTGACAGTTGAGTGAAATACATCCCAGTCCCTTTATAATATGCCAAGTGGACGCATGCAGTCATGGCAAATGGCTTAGGCTTCCTTCCTTCCTTCCTTTTGAATGTACTTTGCACTCAGAGGAAAAGCCGCTAATCGACCTACCGACTTTAATTAAAAACAAAAACTGGCTTATTCCCTCAGGGAGGAGGAGGCGATGTGTTTTGATTCGGTTGTCGCTCTTCCAACACGGCGATTCCAGCTGTCAGTCCGTCTGCAGATAAATATCAAATATCACCGGCCACCGTCTCGATTAAAGTGCATCTCCGCTGTGATTCTCCAGTGTCAACATTAAGCATACATAACTGTACATGTCAAACATCAAAGCATTACAGAAAGTGGCTTCAATTATCTTAAGATCTCATCAACAGAAACAACAGCGACCCCTTCTGGACAAATGTACTACACCTTCTGATATATCTCTCCATACTGAGATCTACTGTACACTCATCGTTCAGTGTCGGGAGAATGGATGGATTTTTTTTTTTTTTTGTGAGGCTTTTCTATAATTTTTTTTTTTAAATCAGTATAAATGTAACTAAAAACAATACCTGGCCTTTTCCCCACATCAAACTGTACCTCAGATATAGCTAAACAAGAATGGTATGAGAAGCTCTCTAACATTTAGGGGACATTCTTAGTGCAAAGCCTTCCCGTACGTTTGAAATAATGTCGCAGTGCAATATCTTGAAAGGCTTCCATCGAACGACGCTAAAACTATCTGAGTCATAAACATCGACCTAACATTCTTAAAAAGTTCAGTTTAGAGTTTTATGGCCGTACCCGTACGATGTGTCTTTGAAGCGCCCAGCACTCCAGACATTTAAACATCTGTAGATCTGCCAACAATGTCATGTCTTCACAAATCCTTATGCCGTCGTCACGCTCAGTAACAAGACAAACGGGCGTGTCAGATTAGAAAATAAATATTGAGACAGAGCGAGGTTCCTTAAAGCCCAGCCGCTCCGGCCAACAAGCAACTAGCAGCTCTAAAGTATTAATGTCAGTGACTGAATGTGTCTGAACAGGCCAACAATCTAGCCCTGGGTTAATAAAAAGTTATAAAACAACATAGTGACTGGACGGAGTCTGGATCTTTACTGTGTAATCGGATTGGTTGAGTTATTATTTCAATATCGGTTCTTTCTATTGAGCCTCTTCAGGTTGAACTGGAAGAGTTGAAACTGCATGGCGACTGGTGCGCTCAGCTATACAATTTCAAAACATGTCTGAGACCCATTATAACTGTGGGAAACTTCACTGTGGCTTAGTGTTAGATGAGCATTTGCGTTTGTTTCGATGATCTAAATCCAACAGAATCCATGGTGATTGTTGGTTGTTCTGATTAAAACTAGCGTTAGAAAATCAACAAAGTTATTAGTTAAAAAATAAAACGGATGGATCGACTTTGGCTGTCAGTATTAATAGACTGTTACTGTACCCGTAACTCTTCTGGTCCACTGTGTTTTTCCTCACCGTCCTCCACCTGCTCTGCACCTTCCCTTCAACACAACGCAGTCGAGGTCGCGTCCAACTCCATTTCAGCTGATTCCTACTCAACATTTTGACTTAAGCTTAAGCGTGGAAAAGAGGGCAGTCCACTTGTTATTTCCCAAATCGTTCTCAGCTCTGACTCCGTGGCTTCCTGACAAGAATCTAATTCAAATGGAATCTAACCCTCAACTCTTTGGTGGCCATGCATGTCTGCAGTGCCTGATTGCTGCGCCAGTCGTCTCACTTTCCTGCGGCTACTTCCCTTCCTCACGGCTAGGTGACTAGTGCGCTGAACGGCGTCCTCGTCTCCTCATCTTCCTCCTCTAAAACAGTCCTCGGGTCTGGCCTCTCTGGACAGAAAATCAGCCGCAGCAGCGCCAACCCAACGCGCACCAACAGCCTCAACACCAGGAAGGCAAAAGGCACCGTGATCTCCATCAGGTGAAAAATCGGGGCGCTAAATTTACTCAAAATACAAGTTAGGAAAAATGTCCCTAGAGCTACACAAGGGTACAACGCCAGCTTCGCCAGCATGAACACATGCTCGCGTCCGCCATATCTTACATACGGGTGCAGGGTTTCGCGTTCATTGAAAAGCGCCACCACCCAAATAGCGAGCTGGAATATACCTGCAAAGAAAATGATAACGCAGCTAATCTGAATGGCCTCCAATTCGTTGCGGGAGTTGCGCGGGAACTCGTGCGTTAGCTGGTAGGCCAGCGGCAGACCTCCGATAAACGCCAGGGAGAAAGTGTTGAGCAGGCCCATGAAGCGCGTCGTCTTGGTGACGTGGAGGAACAGCGAGTGGTGGACAAACCAGAGGAGGCCGACTGTGGCGAAGGAGCCGAAGTAGGCGAGGTACTCGGGGCCGTAGCTCTGCAGGGCCGCTGTCAGGCTGCCGCCGTAGCGATCCCTGACCGTCGCCGGGTCTGGGACGTTGTCCTCGCTGAGGGAACCAAGAGGAACCGAAAGGAGGCGGGGTTAGAAGTCCAAATTATAGCTTGTGCAAAATCTTACACAACAATCCTGAGCTCAAACATACCCGACACTGATCAGGTAGGTATCGATTTAACTTTGATCACCAACAGACAGAGCTAACCAAACAAGATATAAATTTGGTTTACTGTATGCATGCATTATCAGTGTGTGAGTATAATAAACCCAGTGCTACATCATCTTTAACAGAATGATGCTGCAGCAGTGAATATTCTCCTCTGAAATGAATAAACCTTCATCTGAGAACAAAACACTGCATGCATCGAGCGTGACGCCCACGGAAAATGTCCCTGTGCCTCTACATGACTGAGTTTACATTATTTCTGTATGCATCAATCCATCCCATCCACTCAGCCCTACACCGACTGTCCGAGAGGAAATGAGAAAAAGCAACAGACCAAATGTCCAGGATGAGAAGCGTGGCTACGATGGCATAGACTCCGTCGCTGAAAGCCTCCACTCGCTCCTTGCTCAGGGGTTCGTTCGGGTGGTAAGTGTAAAACAACATGGAGTCCGGGGTGTCCTCCACCTGGCCTGAGGACAATGTACAAAATCACTTTGTTTTCTTCAAATGGATGGTCTATGTCAGGAGCTTCACTCCAAAATGCTGAACATTTTTTTCTCAGGACACACGATAATATCAGCACGTCATCAGTATCGGCCAGTATTGACTTTAAAATGAAATATCAGTATCAGCATGAAATGGAACTTAGATATGTGGTCAAATGGCCTGGCAAATATACATGTTTTACATAAGCTAAGTTGAAGTAGTTTTCTTATTTTACATTACATTACATTTGTGTTGTACTTTGTCTGCCAGTGGGCCTTATCAGGATAAGTAGCCATAATAATATTTTGATTCTACAAAATAACCCTAACCCTAACCCTAGGTGTGAAAAAATACATATTTGCATATAACGGTACCGGCATCAGCTATCAGCCAAAAGAGTTGGAAAATATCGGTCTTTTGGATATCAGCAAAAAATCCAACGCTGTGCATCCCTAGTTTTCTCAAATGTGGCCAAACATAAATACATATTTAATTGCAGTTTTTCCTGCCTGTCAAATGTTAAACCCCACACACACACACACACAATCACAGCAGGAATTCGAGTGCTTACCGATGGCTTTGCTGCGACACCACCTCAGAGACTGGGAGATGTACGGCAGGAAGATGACGATGGCCAGCAGCACATAGGACTGAGAGACAAAATGGAGAATTTTACTGCATACAACATCTGAGCATGAGAGGCCTCGAGGTTAGAGACGTGGCTGTGGAAGTCAAATCCAGATCACGCAGACACGAACGTCTCATTGAAACAACAAACTCGAAAGAAACCAACCAAGATCACAAATGAAGAAATGAAACCGTCAAGATCGTTGATAACTTCTCTTTTATGCAAGTTGGACTGCAAAACCTAGAGAGAGCAGCAGCCTTGTTTCCGTGAAATCTCAATTGATTGTGATTATCAAACTAATGCCTAACCATTAAAGTGGTAATGAGCAATTGATTGCGATTAATTGAGATGATTAATCGAGAGCTCCACCTACCAGCTGGAAGAAGATGAAGGAGAAGATGCTGGCGAAGAGGCACATGATGGGAACCCTCATGATGACCTTGAGGATGTGGTGTTTGTAGAAGGTCTGGTTCTCCGAGATCTGGATCTGCTCGTTCAGGAGGAAGGGACGGCTGAACGCGTAGACCACAATCACTGACTGGACGGGGAGAGAGGACACGTGAACGGACATTAAAAACACAACCGCCTCCTCGACCGCCGCGAGGAATTAGAGGGTGCAGAAAATCAAAGAATGAATTGAAGTGGGTAGATCGGTTAAAATGGTTCATCACAAAAACATTACAGGAATAGCTGCTGTACGGTTTATTATTCACTTTGACGGAGCCAGGCTAACGACTCCCATAGACCTCAAGTCTTTATGCTAAGCTAACACAAAATGCTACCCACAGGAACCGAACCGGTGGACGTTCAGAGGTAAAAATGGAATCGAACATCTCGTCTCAGTCTGGGTGCGTCGGAAAAAGGGTATTTTGCCCAAAACATCCTTAAAGATGCATTTCAGGGAGAAAAAATATCCCCTGAAATTAATCATTTTTACGTCAACATCTTGAAACAGTTTCTAACTTTAATGTTTTACTTTAACAGCAGCAGGCATTTTGTCTTCTTACATTCAAATGAGTGTCCTCAGTCGACTCGTTCAACAAGAGTCACATTTTGTGTCCTCAGAAACCATCTCAGAGGACAAAACGCTGTCTGTTTTGTGGTGAAGTGAAAAATTATTCGGCTCTTTAATGACATTTGAGGAGAAAAAGCTGCAGCGGCGATGACGGCTGCATGCCGGAGGCCGTTTCTGCATAAACTCCCACCGTGTTGATGCGGCAACAAGGAGCGCAGGGGTTTATCCTAAGGTCGCAACTAATGACTCCTTCCTTTGCTAATTGATCTATTGGTTAATTTTTCAATTAAGTGATGAATCATTTAGTGTATACAGGATGAAACATGATGCCAAAGTCTCATGGAGAGTTAGCAGAACCCAGCGTGACGTCTTCACACTGCTTCCTCAGTCGGAACAGCTGCCAAAAACAAAGTTTTAATTCTGTAATGATATGAACAGAGGAAAGTTGGACAATCTTAGCATCTTAGTGATTTTTGTGACGCTGAATCAGCAAAAGTTTTTTTTGCCAACCACATTTTTACCTGACCACTGTCTAAAACGATCAATTATCCAAACTATGATCATTTTCTGACAATCGGCTAATCGCTTCACCACTGATTTCTTTCAGATGGCAGAGGGAAGGTCATGAGGTCACCAAAACTGCCAGGTTTCTGAATCAGAATCAGAAATGATTTCTTGCTCCCCGAGGGGGAAACTGACTCAAATTCACAAGAGAAAAAAATACATAAAAACAAGTGAAATTTTAAGAAACAGACAGGGGAAACAGGATATATGAAAATCTGTACGTCAGAAATTTGTAAAAAAAAAAAAATGCGCATTCATTCTACGATAATATTACAACAGCATAAACAGAAATAAGACATTGAGAATATGTAAAGTGTAAAAGCTCTATTGAAGTTTACACAGGTATATTATTTAACAGTTAAATAGTGTACAGTTATGCAGTCTGTTATTATTATCATCACGATTATTCTCCTCATTATGATTATTTCATTGTTATAATATATTACATGATATTATATGTATTTCTGTGTTGTCATGGGTGTTCCCGGGTGCACGTGGCTGTGCTCTGCTCACCTGGATGAGGCCAATCACCATCACACAAGCACAGAAGAGCAAAATGCCCAGGACTTTCTCGGGGAAGGTGGCCATGAGGGAGAACTGCACAGGAGACGAGGAGAGAGTTAGAGACGCTCGCACGACACCGGCCCGTCCTGACCGCTCGTTTTTTTTTTTTTTTTTTTTTTTTTTTTTTATTACGTGCAAACACTCCGAGCAGCGCTGCCTGCTGACTGACTGCTACTCACCGTGTACGGCAGGAAGGTTATCAGCATCATGCAGGCCTGAGACAGAGCGGGGAGAGGAGGCGGAGAACAGAGAGAGAAAGTGAGAATGACTCAGGCGAGACAAGCACTGTGATATCAGCACAACACACACACACACGTACACATAATACCCGTGTTGTAACTACGATCACACCGTCTGGTAAACACACAGGCTATGATCTCCACTTGTAGAAACCTCTGCAGACATTTCAGAGAGCTCCATCTAATGCCAGCTGGAATTAAAAAGCAGCTTAACCTCTTAACACTCTGGCCCTTTTCTTAGACCCATTTTCATAAAGGGAGGCAGGGGATCTGCATCATCTGAAAGCTGCAGACCTTAAAATGAATTTAAGATGCAGCTCTGCACTGTGTGTCACGTTATTCTGGTCATAAATCTGTAATAAGCATTGTGTTTTGGTTAGACACCTCTTTATTTTTGTATTTAGCTGGAGTGTCTAAGAGGTGGAACATGATGATGGAAGTATATGAAGCCTTTCCCATGCTCAGTGATGTGTCATAAGTTGCTGCAGCAATTTTTATGTTGTTAAAAAGATTTGGTGCAAAATTTAACCATTTTTCACCATCTGAAAATCAGTAAAAATGGTTTAAAATCCCTCCAAAATACCACGTTAGGACGCCAAGACCTTGAGGAACACCATGGAAAAATTTGTGCTGTCATTTGGTTTCACTAGAGGTCATTTTATACAGTGACGTCTGGTTTGAAAAAATGCTCTGACTCCATGGAGGGGCTGCTATGGGGGATAACATCATCACACATGAATCAAATGTGGCTCATTGAATCCACAAGAGTCTCAGCTTTCCAGTCAAAGCCAACTGATGCAGCTCCAAGACTGTTTAGGCCCCAGTCTGCACACACACACCATTTTACAACAGCCCACAAGAACACATGTGGACTGCAGGCTTTGTGGCCCAAACTGCATGGGATTAGCAGAAGGTGGGCGTGTCTGCAAAGGGGAGAGCCGTGGCTGCCCAGAGAACCCATTTTCATTCACACATCTGGAGGTCAGAGGTGAATAATCCTCTGCCTCAATACTGACTCGTACTCACCAGATTCATGAGTGCAAGGCAATCGTCAATCCGTACGATCACTTGAAATAACCTGTGAAATCCAACATGAGGGACGAGTAAGTGATGAATCGTAAATTTGAAAGGTGTAATAATACCAATAATAATAATAATAATAATAACAGTAATAACTCGCCTGATGTGAGCCGCCCAGGCAACCGTCACGATGAGGAAGGTCATCAGATAAACAGCGATCTTGGTCGTCAGCAGGAGCTGCACGCTTTCCTTCAGCTCCTACAAACAACATCAACACTGATAGTTCACATTTCTCAACCAAAAATGACTGTATTTCTACAATATTACTCAAAATTCATTGTCTATTACATTACTTTATAGTTTCTATATAGCTGGTATACAGTATGTCAACCACTTTTATTTATTATGGAATCATTATAATATTCCTCACAGACATTGACTATAGTTTTTAGTTTTTTGCTTTGATTTTTTTGCAGTATCCTGCTGAAATTTATTGTAGGGTTACTCCAGGTGTTACCTCGTTATCTTCCACTTTTGTGTGTGCAACAGGTAATATCTGTGAATAAATAAGAAACAAAAAAAAATGTATGAGGACAAACATGACATTTACAGATCAAGACATACATCAGTGTTCACCGTCTTGCATTTTAAAACACACCCAGACCTCAATGAGTTCATTTGAACATTTAATCTTTTGGGGGGAATATATATATAATAATTATAGTTTTATTAACACCCAAACACATTTTATTTTCTCAAGCCTTCCTGACCTTTTGCTCTGTTCTTGAGCTGGGCATTATATCAATATTCTGATAACATACACAATAAGTTCTGGGATTTCAGATATTGTAATATTGTGAAACATGTATTGACTCTCAGGTTTTAAAGGCTGCTTTACAGTGAAGGGATGCATTTTTTTTTTTTTACTTATTCAACTGCTGTAGCTGTTGCCTCTGCCAGTTATTACAGTTTGTTTTTATTCGTTTTTATTTTTATTTGTGGGTTTGCTGGCTTATTTTCATTTTAGTCAATTAAGATGTTTTGTCACACCTTGTTTTAGTTTTTAGTTACGTTAACTATAATAACTTTGGCCTCCACCAGTTTGATCATCATATCACATGACTGTCTTCCAAGGGTCTTACTGTGTCAAGGCACCAATAGTCAGTAATACAGTATCAATATCAAGGTATTCAGTCAAAAACATTGATATTTAATTAAGAGTTCCTCCTTGGTTGACATTTTTAAAACTAAAGACTCACCTGTGTTCCCAGACTTTTGATTCTCCTGTGCTCTTATCATTTTTAATTGTAAAAAAAAAAATTCAGAGGGGATGGTCAATTTTTTTCACTTTTCACTGGCAGTTTTACAGGGGGGATGATTTTGACCGTTTTTATTTCAGGGGGGATGCCATCCACCCTCATCCCCCCTCAACTCGAGTACACACTATTACTATTATTTATTTACTTGTTATTGCTGCTATCTCACTGTCTCAGTATTTTATGGTAAAGCCCTTTGGTCACATTTGGTTGTATTTAGAAGAGCTCCATCACTAAATCTGATTTGATTTCAATTTAATTCATATCGCTCAGCTCCAAAACTTTTCCACATCTGAATTTGAAAGCTGGGAGTTTTTTGTTTTTGTTTTTAACCCAGCTCAGCCACACCTGTGCAGATCAACACTGATTCCCAGCTCTTTATGGACCACAGGGAGTCTTCTGATAATTATTATAATAACAACATCAGAGCAGCATCCCTGCAGCCGGTAGGGGCCGGGCTCTTTGCTCAAGGACACTTGGGCAGGGCGGGTGCCCCCCGGCCTGTGTGCGGGTGTCGGAGGGGGGCTCGCTGCGTTACCATGACCGTGGCGATGATGGAGATGAGCGCGTCGCTGTAGGCCAGCAGGCGGTGGGAGGACTGCGTGCCGCTGCGGCCCTCCCGCTCGGACGGCGTCACGCTCTCCAGGAAGGAGGAGGACGCCTGGCTCCTGCTGCGCTTCTTCTCCATCTCCTCCTCGACGTGGTGCTCGATGATCTCGCTGTCGTCGTTCTCCCCCATCGCGGCGGCGAGCGGAGGAGGACACCGGACTACATCCACCCGCAGGAGGCAGCTGACTGCTGGGAGGGAAACCGGAAGCAGCCGCGGTGTTGTTTTTCCTGCTTTGGCGCAGCGGCGTGTGACAGCGAAGATCGTCTATTGAGGAAGAGCAGCCGCTCAGTGGGGAATAGAACTGACCCAGCCTCTGCGTCTGGGAAAGCGGGGTGACGTCATTTAATGGGCGGGGCTATGATCAATTATTTTAAACCCCGCCCATGTTAATCACCCCACAACCAACTTATCATAAAATATTAATAAAATAAAAGTCAATTAATAAAATAAAATCAATAATTAATACAATAAAACTCAATTAATATTAGTTTCCTCCACAGGTTTTGGTCTCAGATGCTAATTTCATTTCAGCCTAATGTGACTTTTTTTTTTTTAATAACAGCGCAAACATAATATTCAGCAGTACATGCAAAAGATAAAACAAAAAAGTATAAAAAGTGAAACAATAAATTTAGTTTTCGCGAATGAAATGAATACAGATATCAAGAGCTGAGTGAAATTGCGACACAGTGGTGCAATAATGTTCAGGCAGTTTGAGAACTGTAGGCTGCCCGGTCCAGCAGTTACAGTGCACTGCTGTTTACCTGGTGTCAGGTCACTACACCCCTTTGCCTCTGGCTGCTCACTCTGGCTCCAAATAAATAAAAAAAAAAAAAAAACGGTGGTCATACTTCTATGACCAATAATAATAATAATAATAATAATAAGCTTTATTTACATAGCACCTTTAAAAACAGAGTTTACAAATTGCAAAAGCAGAATACTCGAAGCAAAATAACAACAGAGGTTAAAATAAGGTTAAGACAGGAAAGCAAAACACATTAAAAAAAAAAAGTAAAACACACCATGGAGAGATAACAGAAGGATGTTGAACAGTAAAGAACAGTAAAAGAGATTTTATAAAGGCTGTAGGAAAAAAGAAAATATAAATTAATACCTACAACCACAAGAATAAAAGCAATGCTAGGTCATATGTTGCAGGAAATGTCATTGGACTGCTACATGACTTAACACAGGCAGACTGAGCTGCTCCTCTCATTCTACATTTTCTTTGTGACAGAAAGTGACAGGGTGAATGTGAAATGTAGTCCTAACTGAGAAACACGAACCCTAACCACACCACTGTATTTATTTACAGTGTTTATTACCAAACTGTCACAACTCATTTGACCATTACCTTAAGGCACACCATGACACTACACAGTTTTGTAGTTCCTTGATATTGGGACAGAGTGAGACCTCTGTTTTGTTTTTCTCCTCTCTGGTTACTATACTTGGATCTGAATAGCAGAAACTGGTTATGAGAAGGAAATATATATATATTTACTTCAGTCCATCCAGAGGCCTATAGGTCAGAGTTCAAAGGTTTAAAAGCACAAAGAGCAGGCGTTTGACAGATGACACGTTAATTAAGCTATAGCACATAAACCTGTTATGATAATAATGTAATAATGTAATAATGTAATATCCTTAGTTTCAGTAGGCATACCAAAATATCCCGTATGGAAAGATTAAGTGCCAGTACAGCATTCAACAAAAGGAAATTTATACTATATTTAAAAAAAAAAAAAAAAAATACAGAAACATATGACGTAGATAGAAGAGGTTGACCTCAAAAACTCTGTGTGTGTGTGTGTGTGTGTGTTTAAGGACGAGACAGGGGTAAAGGAGAAAAACAGGGAAGGATATGAGGAGCTTGTAAAATGCTGACACAGTGGAATAGAGCAAAATGAAGTGAGAGGGCAGTGGTGTGTGTGTGTGTGTGTGTGTGTGTGTGCTCATTCATGCATTCAGTGCAAAAACAACCAGTAACAACATGGTCGTTTTTTTGTTTTTTGTTTTTCTGCAACCAGCAGCCAGGAGGGGACACTCTGTTAGTCGGTCAGTCCCAATAAATAAATAAATACATAAATAAATAAATACTGTAATTTAAAAGGTTTTTTGTGTACTTGTACTTTGTTGGTTATCATTTAAAGTCAGTACTTTTACTTTTACTTACATTTTAGCTTTAGTTTTGTCCTTAATTGCATTTTAAATCAGATCCAATTCAGAGAAACAAATGATCAGTGACAGAATGTGACACCTTTCACAATAAAAGCTCAGTCAGCAAAGATGAAAAGAGGAACCTGCTTTTACTTTGTTGGTTCTACTTTCTGTCATTTTTTCAAAATTTCACAATAAAAGCAGCTCAAGGGAAAAATGAACAACACTCAACCATCACATGATGTGCTTACTCCACATGTGTCAGTTGAGTCTACAGGGTCCTCACTTCAGTTGAGTGTAATGCCCCTTTAAAAGCATGCAGTGTGCAGCGTGTTCTCTCCTCCTTTTCTAACTGCATGGAAAAGATCCCAGCTAACACAGTTACTGTTTGGAAAAAGGAGCTCAGTCACTTTTACTTTTTACTTTTACTGCACTACTTCTACTTGTACTGCAGTCAGATACCAGCAGAGGAACAGTACTTCTACTTCTACTGCAGTCAGATACCAGCAGATGAACAGTACTTCTACTTCTACTGCAGTCACATACCAGCAGAGGAACAGTACTTCTACTTCTACTGGAGTAAAACCTTGAATCTGTATCATCTCATTTCATAAGGATGGGACTGAGAAAGAGCATCTTGAGATCAAAATAGCAGCTCCTGCAGCTTTAACCCGCCCACACTGCACCTGGCCGGCTCCGACATTTACTTTGGCTCAGACAAGTAAAAAATTAGACTCCTTCTTCCTAAACCAAACACAAATTCATTTTCTTCAGTTTTGCTTCTAGTCGACATGGCACAGCAATTTTAGGACTGATAACAACAAGATCTAACTGGTGGCCATGATAATGTAAATAAAAAGTCATTCATCTAAAGGATTAATTGATGCTTTTTACTTACTATCATGTATTCTACCATTTATTTATGATTAATGTCAGCCTAAAATGTTAATAAATTCTGTTTTTGAAATAAGAAGGGAATTTCTGTGATATTTCACTGACATGAGGTTAGCACAATGACAAGATGCTCCATACCTCCTCGAGAATACAAAACAGCTAAGACTATGTGATGTTACACTACATGACAAGTGACCATAAAAAAATGATAATTAAAAAATAATAATAAAAATAATAATACATTTTTAAAATATAAAATAAAAGCAAAAATGTAAATTAAAAATAAATATTACAAAATTTTAATTAAAATAAATAATTAAAATCAGATGAGGTTCCTCAGGTCAAAGTCATGCAGTTCATGAGTATTAATATTATTATCATTATTATTATTATTGTTGTTGTTGTTGTTGTTGTTGTTGTTGTTGTTGTTGTTGTTGTTGTTGTTACTGTACCAAGGCCAGCGGTGGGCCTGGCCAGAGGTAAATAGCATGCTTCTACCACTAGAGGGCGTACTTTACTACATTACGTTTGTCACTGAGGACTTGAGGTTAAAATGCCCAGGAATGCAGGCAGACTGCTGCATCAGCAGTGCTGTCACAGGGATGCAGCCTTTCTTTGCCACTTCAGCACTCATTTCTCATTCCAGATGCACATCCACAATAAATAAATAAATAAATAAATAAAGTTTGCGTTTATGGTACTAGAAGGTGTTTTGTTTTAACAGCCATGAGCCGCCTCGGCCTACCTGGCTTCAGGGGTTAAAGTTTATTCAGCTCCCTGTTAGCTGCAGAGAGCAGAGCAGCACATTTTGCCCCGAGCCTGTTAAAGTGGTAATCTACAAAACTGTCTCATAAATAAATTTGCATTTGGCAAATTTCTGAGTGTTTGGCCTCTGGGAAAAATCATGTGGTGCACACGACGTGATGTGTTTTAAATGTCAGGCCACAGCAACAGCGGCTTGTTCGGGGTAAACAGAAGAAGAGGAAGAGCTGGGTAGTTAGCATGAGTAGAGGACACAAAGGGAAGAGCGCCACCTACAGAAACTCCAACTCCATCAAGTGAAAACCCGAGGCGTCACATCCCGCCCACACGGTTTGATTAACAGTTGAACTCAAAAATAAATACATAAATGGCAGATTACACATTTATAACATTATAGTAATAATAAAACGCAGAGACGAGATGTATCAGTGCCTCTGGAAAGCCGTGCTAATCACAGTCACTCAACATTCATGTTCAAACATTCATTTTGGGAACTTTAGGCTGTGGATGGAAAGGAAAGGCCCGAGGTGAGCCTGGAGACTGGCTACAGTCCAGGCCTGGGGCCGGCCAGTTCAGACAGCGCCCCAGGCTAAACCTTGGGCCCTCTCTCCTAATGACATCTCAGGACCCTTGGGGGGAGGGAGGGTGGGGGCTTCTTCCCCAACCCGCGCTCATTAACATCAGCACCAGAAACCCCCGCTGCTGCACCAGGATCCAGCAGCTGATCACTACCGACGGGTTTCCTCAGGTCGCAGTCACTTTAAAGGGCAGTGGGTGGGATTTGCACCGTCCCACCGCACAAAATGACCACATATGTGCAGAGAAATAAGAGGCAACGACTCAACAAATGATTGACTCAGGTGCTGCCATTTCTCACCTTGCAGCCTACTTTACTCAAGCCACATTTCCATCTCAAGCCAAAGAGCAAATGACAGATTTGAATTATTATCGCTGCATTTTGCACAGTGATATATTATCTCTTCACTTGACATTCATATTGTATCTGTGCTCTAATTAGCTAGTGCACCTATTTTTATTTTGCACATACATTTATTATTGTTTGGGTCAAAAAACACAAACGGGTGGATGGGCTGCACCAGTGATTCCGTCATTGCCATTGTAATTCCTGCTTCTCACCATTAGAGGTCAGTAAAGGTTACAGATTGCTTCATTCCCTTGCTGGAAGACACCTTGCCCTTATCCTCAGTATGTTGAATGGAGCACTGTAGACCACCATACTATGTTTTTCCATCCACCGCACATTACTATGCATTATACTTGGCTGCAGCTACATATGAGATCGGTATGGAGGCACTAATGTGGGAAATTTAGTTCGCATCAAGGCATAAAACACCATAAACACTCACAATCAGCATAAACAGCAAAATGCACGTGTAAGAATTCCTGGAAAAAATCACATTTTGCTCTCTTTAAGCCATGCAGTTTGTGTTAAAATATACTAATTTGGTTTGTAGATATCTTATGTAACATTTTATAATTGTGAGCAGTGCTGGTGCAGAATAGATGGAGGGTGAATGATGCACAAGTGGGAGTTTTTACGATTGCTGCCACTGTATAAAGAGATATGAAAATTGTATTATACGTTTAAAACGATGGTAGAAAATGGAATTTCCCTGGGAAATGGAGGGTATGACAGTTAATTGAGCGTTTCAGATTATTTCGTATAGCCTGTGGTCATCATGAGTGACTTGGAAAAAAAGCCTTATGGTTTTATTGTGTTATACTGACTTTTCATTTTATGTAAGCACTGTCTCAGCCCTGGCAGAGCTGGTGGCTGCTCTTAAAATGAAAGTGTCAAATAAAATCAATCTATCAATCAATCAGTGGTGTAGTGTACTGTAGGTTTTACCTTGTCAAAACTACAGACAGGGTTTTTGCTTTCTTTTTTCTTTTTTAATTTCTTTTTTTAACGTAACATTTTACTCAGTTTTGTGCCAAGGAAATCCTTTGTCCTTGCAGGCTTTTTATCTGGGCTTTTATCTTGTCCTTGTGTGAATGAAGGGTTAGTCACATTACAATCAAGCAAACCAATCAAGGCAGCACAAAGCGAGGTGTTAGGCGAGGCGAGTGGCTCATGTAAAAGCAGCCTTTTAGTGTTTCAAAAGACATTTTTAATGAGTGAGAGGGCAACCGCTGCCTGGAACTGTAGCCTAGCAACTTGGAGCGGGCGACAGCGGCGTGTTGAGGGGCTCGGGAGTGACGCAGCTCAACAATGCACTAATTCACCACTTACAGGAAAACCTTGCATTAACAACTTTTCAAATGTCTCATTTTGGGGATCTTCAGAGTAAATGAGTACACACTGGAGCGGCTTCAGTCCAAAAGAAAATACAGTTGTTCTGAAAGAAAATCACTGCTTGAAATTCACCGTTTCATATTTTAGAGGCAAGTCCAATTATGTCCTCAAAATACTGTATTTTTACCAAAATTACTTTAACCCAACTCTACTTTTACTTTTTAAATTCAACTTTTACTTTGATGCATATAAACTCTGTTGACTTTTTTCATATTTCATTTTTTTTTTCACTATTCATTTTGGAGAAAACCTTGTGATTTACTCGTTAGAAAAGTTTATTTTTATTTATTTAGTTTATTCCAGACAGATCTGTAGAGCTGGCATAAGATGAGGCTTTCTTTTTGGTCTCTCACCACCAAAGATATTCTGTAGCTTATGTTTAATATTTATGGTTGGATTAATATGTAATACCTAAGTCACATTATTACAAAAGAATAGCAGACTGACGACCAGCACAAAGCAGACAATTACATAACGTGGTGCAGATTGTGGATTCCACGGCTTAACTCGTTCCTCCAGACTGCAGATTAATTCAAGCTCATTTTCCCAACATGTGGCGGAACATTACTGGTGGCACACATCTGGATGAGGTGAAAAACATCTTCCCAATCCCCCCACCAAACACGTTTGTCATGTCTCACCTCCATTGTGTCCCTCTCTAGATTATTCAAAACAAGGGAGGGGTCGTTTTATCTTCAATTAAAAAAGAGCTGCGTTCTCCTGTCGCTCACCAAAACTGCACGTTGAATGAGTTGGGGATTATTTAGCAGCGAGCCAGCTGCCGTGTGTAACTGGTAAACATGAGGCCGAGCCTATCAACACAGCTAAGCTCCTTTTGCTGTGAAAGAGTATTTTCAGGACACACTGCTGCTCAGAACCGAGGAGTGTTTCCATGAAATCAGTGGATCAGTAATGAGAGCGCCCAAGCTGAAGCAGTCAGACTGAAGGAGCCAATGCATCATGTAGTCCGGATGATGAAATACTGCAGATGCATTCCATGTTTTTTATTTATTTATTTATTTATTTATTTATTATTTTTTGTATTAATTCATCATGTACCATACCAACTTTTTGTGAGTTTAGCCCATTTTTCACCGCACCCCATATCTTACATGAGGATTGGCACTGAAATAATCAGTGTTGCTGGTAGATTGCTTAGTCTGCTATACATGCTAATGCTTTAGCATGCAGCATGTTGACTAATCTAGCACCAGTTTGGGACTTGGCCAGATGTTTAAAAGTAGGTCCTCTCTGCTGTCAAAATGGTCCTAATGTTAAGCCTGAGTCGGGGCTACAAACTACCCAATGAAGTACATCGATGATCACCAGATTACCCCAGGAGTTACTTCAGAGGCCCCTAAACTGCCTCAAATACATCACATCCCTCTAAAGTACCCCTGAAATGTATCAAACACCATCAATCTGAGCCCCGAATAAATCACAGACCACAAAGCTACCCCGTGAAATATGTTAGAGACAACCAAACTACACCATGAAACACATCAAGAGACCACCAGACCACCCACCCAAAAAAATCACTGATTGATTGAGTCATTCATTTTGTTTGACATTTTCATTTTAAAAGCAACTAACAACTCTGCCAGGGCTGAGATAGTGTTTACATGAGAGGAAAAGTCAGGATAACACAATGTAAGGCTTATTTCCATTGTGATCCCTTTGGCGACATGTAAAAAAAACCCCACTAATGCACCTCTAAATACATCAACAACCACCACTGACCCCACGATTCATTAAAGACCAAAAAACTACCACATCAAATGCATCAGAGACCAGCAATCGAACCCCGAATTCGTCATTCTCCAAACAACCAAACCAAAAAAAGCAGAAAACACAAGAGTTGTGCCCAAAATCCACCAGAGGCCACCAAACCTCCCCACAAAATACATCAGAAACCACCAGGCCATCCACAAATGGAGACCACCCAACTAAACTACGTAATCAGAGATGACCAAACCACCACGAAATACATCAGAGACCACCAAACCTCCTAACAAACTGTCACAGGCCACCAAACTATCCCACAAAATATCACAGAAACCACTAAACCACTTCCAAATACAGCAAGAACCACCGAACAAACCCACAAAATTTATCAAAGATGACAAAACTCCCCCACCAAAAGCATGAGAGACCACCACAACATGCTTAACCATCAAACTACCACCAAATCCATTAGGGATTACTAAGGCACCCTTCAGAGGGCAACAAACTACCTGACCAAATACACCAGAGATCATCAAACCTCCTCACAAACTACCACGCCAAATATCACAGAAACCACTAGACCACCTCCAAATACATCACCAACCACCAAACTATTCCACAAAATGTATTAGAGATCATCAAATGACCCCATGAAATTTAGCAAAGACCCCAAAACTACCACATCAAATACACCGGAGACCACCAGACTACGCCCAAATCCATGAAGGACTACGAAAACCACCCCTCAGAGACCAAAGACCAAACTACCCAGAGAAAAACATCAGAAGGAGCCTTTTGGCCTAAAACCCTCCGCTCGGTTTTTTGACACCACATCAAAGGCTATTTCCTGGGGGGACGTTCAGGTGGAGGTCCATCTGTTGCGGAGTCCACGCCGTGATAGCCCATCACTCTTGGCTTCCCATCATCCCCCTCCCGTCCTCGCCGCTTCCCCTCGCTCTCTCCCCTCCTCGTGTCATCCCCGTCTGACCGGCGTTCACATCCCATTATTGAGACATTACTGCGTCTGGGATATTGTTGTGCTCAGGCTGTTGACTGTAACCTCCTCACACCTCCCACCCCCCCCGGCCCAGCCTCCGCCAGACGTGAGCCGGGATACCTTAATCAGTTTTGACAAGAGCAGCGGCTGCCATCACAACCCCTGCTGTCTGGATTTGCAGCTCATCACCTTGCCTTAATAAACCCCGGCAGATCTAACAGGCCTGGCTGACGGTGGCGCCTGCCTTCAACAACCCTGTTATCACCACGCTTAATTCTCAGAGCCTCGGCTGCACCGCAAACAAACGCTCGGCGGAGACGCAGTGCTAAAGTCAAGAGGCGAAGAAGGCGTGGAGAGCACTTGACAACAAGAGTTCAGTCCTCACGTCGCGGCTGGTACCCGCCCTGTTTTAGTGTCCTTGAGCAAGACACTGAATCTGCTGCAAGGCTGTTGTTCTGCTAACCTTGACCTCTGACCTCCCCTGTAGGAACGCAGCAATCCAAATGACACATTGTTTCTTCAGGGGTTGATGTCTTTGTTTCATTGCCTTGTTCTCATTTAGTTGACGAGGTGGATCCGTGCAGGCCAGGGGTGTCGGACTCATATTGGGTAGTCGACACAACGGTATTTTAGGCAACTTTCTGCTTTATTATTTTAAATCAATCAATTTGAAGCCAAACAATCAATGAAAAATTGCATGTCGTCTCATGAAAATAACACAAAATGTTGAATTACATAAAGCAGAAGAGAGAAATGCAACAAATACACAGCAGACATGTTTGCCTTTTACCTTCCAGAGAAAAAATAACTGCTCTTTCCATCTTTCTGGAAAAATTCTACACTCCATGTCAAACTTTTTCTTTTTTTTTGATATCATGTTTGCTAAACTAACATAACACAGCAACTAGCCTGCTGGTTTCTGCTTTACCTCTGGCTGATTATAAAGAATTTATCAGATTTTATTATTAATCATTAATTTATCACTTTATCATAGCAACCTCTTATTTTGCTTATTACACATAGCTGATAATGATTGGACAAATATTTCAGTAAAAAAAAAAACTGATTTAATAATAGTTTAGTTTGTAAAGTCAACTTAAATAAATCAGCTTGAACTTGAATCACACCAACAGTAAGTTCAGGTTGAACTAGTGAGACAAAGGACAGTCACAGGGTTTTCAGAGTCTGTCAGAGAAAAACATTTAAAGGTGCTACATGTGGCGTTTTTAAACATCAATACATCATTGTGAAATTAATTGTGCTACCTTCGTATAATTACGGTAAATATAGTTAAAACAACTTTTAGCCTCTGTCTTGCATCATTGTTTTTAGTTGTTCTTCAAATTAAAAGAATCTGTTGCTTATGTTGCTGCTTGTTCCCCCCCACTGCTCCTCTTGTTTTCTTTTTACTTCACTAAAGAGGTGAAAAGTGGTAGAAGTGATTTATTTCACTTGTTGCCAGAAACTCGGACAGATTCAGCTCCGTTTGCTCTGGAAGAACAGCGCCCTCTTCCTGTTTTGTGCAGTAAAAGAATCCAACAAATTTTCAGCACATCCAACTCAAAGGTGTAAAATGAAATGTAGAGGCTGTTAGAAGCTACAGGTCTTCATGGCAGTGGCTTTGATTGTAATTTTAATGTCTCAAAAATCAATGCACTAACCTGTTTGTAATGTTAAAATGCCACAGATCTTTAAACGGGATGCCCACAACAGTTTAGACAAATAAAGAACAGCTGAAGTCACCGTCTGCACCCCGTCTCCCGCTCTGAGCAGACAAGATGAGAGGCGACAGTCACTAATACAGATGCATTACTCAGCCTCGTGGGATTATTAGCTTAATCAGTGATGACAAAGTGTTGATGAAATGAGGTGTTATTTAGGATATTAAAATAACATTTCACTCAAACGGCACATCTTCACTTTTTTTTGACACCCTTCATCGAAGTTCAGAGTGGGTCAACGTCTGACAGGAACCGCCCCGAGGATCTGCTTTCATCACCAGCATTTGTTTTATTTTTATTTTTTTTTCTGTCCTAACTCTGTGCTGCAATTACAAACTCTCAAAATTACTCCTGGAAATGTAATACCCTGGAGAGAGAGTGGAGTTAATGACTTTGTTTTCAGGTTTAGACTTGGTTCTCAAAATAAAAATGAGCAGTGACTATGAGCTCTGAGAACAGCCGGCATTAGCATTTTAATACCTCCGTACAATAAGTCTAATGGAGAGGAAAGGAATTTCACAGCGACATTATTATAAATGTGCATTATTTCAGAATGCAGTCACAGGTTATGGGGTAGAGAAATAACACTTGCCGTCACACTGTTTGGCAGCTCAGATCTCTCTCTGCTGGGTGAATCTGTGTCGGCTCGCTGCAAACTTTTAGTTTTTACACTCAGAGCCGAAGGAAAGTAGATCCAGTCGCCCGTGTGACGCCTGCAGACCTCAAGGAAATCTGCACAAGATGTTAATCCTCAGCCAGATGTTACTTAAAGAAAAAAAAAATCTGTATTTTATATATTGTTTGATGTTATTTTATCAGCGCTGATGCAGGTGTGTCAACAGGCCACATTGCAAACTATACGTTATAATACTGTAGATGACATTGATGATGTGCCACTGAACAAGGCATTTGACCCTAAACTTATTATGTTAATACTTGTCAACTCACAGTTTTAAAATCATGCTGCACTAGTGGGCGTAAATTAAAATTTCAACCAATAAAACCTTTTCAAGTCTTTAAACATCCTCTCTTGTCGACTTCTCATCCCTTCAAAATAAAACTGTTTCTCTCCCAAACTGAGATCCTGTTGGTTTCCATTTGTGCATGATCTTTCCCTGCACCATATCCTGTCCAAATGTGCTGTTTCAACAGGAAATACATCAAATCAAGAGAGTAAGAGTCACCTCTGTGGGGTCTTTGAGTGTTTACGTATGAAACAGTGCTGCTGAAAAAGACCAGAAATGCCCAGTAAGTCTTCTCTAGTAAATAAAGTAAAAAAAAAAAAAAAAAAATCCATTGTATTATGCAGATAGGAGTAATGTTAACCTCCCATTTCCTCTCTAAATGACACCTTTGATTCATTTCTGTCCACATTACGCGTCTATGTTTCTGTCCAGGGGTTAATCTCCTCATCTGGACTCTGGTCATGAGTCGCTGCCAGGCCGTGGTTTCACCGGGGGAACCTTTCACTCCATCTCACGTCGCTCTCTAATTTCAAATATCAAAGCCGCCGTGGTGTGATTATAAATCCTCGCCGTTAATCACAGCCTGTGAAACTGAGAGAGGAGCCTTCATCACAGACAGAATAATGACCTGTTACTGGCCGAGAGAAGCAGGATTTCAGCTCAAGGCCAGGATTTCATCAGGGACTCTGTTTCAAAAGTACTTTTACCTGGTGTTTGCTCACTATTTCAACACCTCAGTTATGTCATTAACGTTGTTTCTAAGCAAAGATGTAAAGAAACTAATCGCTTGAACAGTAAATGATGCAGAATATAAGTTGTACTAAAATTCAGCAACCGTTTTGCAGAGGCAGGTGGAGGGATTGAAAGCTGCTAACAAAATTCAGGCAGAAGCTGAAGATAACCAACATCTATTCACTATCTTTTTTTTTTTTTTTTAATCATATTAATTTCCTTTAAATCAGATCATTTTCCTCTTTTTCAATTAATTTATTGCAATGATTGAAATTTCATAATTCCAGACAGCTGTTTCTTTCAAGCACATTGCAAAGTTAACATTTTTTTTTTTTTTTTTTTTAGTGTGGATTAAATGAATAAGTAACAGAATTGTTTGTTTTAATGTTTGTTTTACTGTGTTAATCGTTTTAATGTTTGTTTTACTGTGTTGATTATTTTAATGTTTGTTTTACTGTGTTGATTGTTTTAATGTTATTTGTAAGGACTACAGATGGAAATTAGCTTTCTTGCTAAATCTGGTGCACTCATCTTTTTATTCCTTGAATAGCTAATGAAAGTGCACACTGTCCTTTATAAATCGAATAAAATAAAAATAAATAAATAAGAGAGTAAGTAAGTAAGTAAGTAACTCCACTTGGCAACAACAACAAAAAATAGCAATAATAAGAAAAAAAATAGATAAACTGAGATGATGAGAAAAAGATAGACTAAAGATAGAATTGGTAGATTGTCTATTTATATTAATCTAAGATTTGCTGTCGATAAGCACTTATCCTCCCATCGCCCACTCACTCTTTCTCTCTCATGTTTTCTCCTCTTTCTCTTTTTACCTCATCATGTTAAAATTGGACCAGTTTCATATCAGAAAATTCTCAAAAAAAAAAAAAAAAAAAAAAAAAAAAAAAGAAGATTATTTAACTGTGACTACTCCTGATCAAAATGTCAAAGTTCAGATTCAGCATCAGAGTCAGAAATACTTTATTGATCGCCGAGGGAAAGTTGGGTAATGGCTTTAATGGCTTTCCATAAACAACTGGTGTGGTATTGATCAATTACATAATAAATTTTCAAACTGCACTATATTTATCATGTTGGATTTGACACTGACTTTTAAGTTTTTAAGTTTTTCCATGTAAAAAATAAAACAAAACAGTATTGGCACGCTCTCACTTTCTCTCCAAAACACAACACTGCGGATTTTTCAGCCGTGTTTTTGTGTTTGTGCTATGAAGACATCTGCGAGGAGGGGGAGTCACGTCTGTGCCGCCCCACCTTTATTTACAATGTGCTGAGTTTGCTGTTCATGCTGAAAGCAGCGGATATTATTGATGTGCCTGTTAGCCAAACAGGAGCGGATTGGCGGTGGAGGTCAATTCCATTACACCTGGCCCGCGCCGTGTCAACATGTATCAGGCCCGAGGCGGACGCCGGGACAGGCTGTTTGGAGCCCAGATGAGAAAGGCTCGCTCTTTTGATCAGACCTTGCTCTGCAGCGTCTGAGACAAGGCTCATCGCTTTGACCCGAGTCCAACTTCATGGAAGAGCGAGCACGCCTGAAATATTATATTGGACTTCAGTGACACTTGAGCCTCTATCACGTATCGCTCTTTCTCAGCGGCGTTTTAGGGTTTACCAGCAGAAAAATGCTTTGGAAAATATTCACTTTCACAGCTTGGCAAACAACAATGAAAGGAAACCGTGAGGCAGCCAACGAAACATGGCTTATTATCACAACTGTTCAAGTAATAATCCACAACATTTTCATAGTAATGCTTGTTTGTTGTTGTGAGACTCGCCTTAAACGTCCAATTTCTGGTGGCTCTTTCTTGGGAGAAATTCTGACTCTCACGAAGCGATGCATTTTCTATTTCCACCAACATGAATTCATGTGCAGGGCAGATTATGCACCGAGCCTGTGGGGCCTTCTGACCCCTGGGGGCCTCAGAGTGGAAAGCCATCGACTGTGACTGCAATATTTAAATCAGATAGGGCTTCAATATGTGCCAGTGAATTTAGGCACAATGTGAAAAAATAAAATGAAATGATCTGTTTCTGGACCCCTCAGCCCCCTGCAAGTACAGAATGTATTTTTCTTTGAATATGAACCAGTTAATGAATAATATTGCACCTGTATAGTGTAGATCTAACACATTACCAACTAGTCATGGCATCTTGTTGTCACAGTTCTCATATATTGTTTGCCTATTGCCTATATTGTTTTTTTTGAATGGGTTTGCTGTAAATCATGTATGCAAGTTAGCCACAGAGTTTTTTGTCCTGTGGGGCGGAGTTGGAGCCTCCAAAGACACCAAGGCTGAACAGACGGAGAAAAGAGCGCCACCTACAGCAACTCTGACTCCATCAACAGGCAATTCAAGGGAGACGTCACAGTCCCGCCCACACTGTTTGATTGACAGGTGGACGCCACAGTGATAAAAGCTTGGCAAAATAAGCTCTAAAACTAGAGGAAATACTTTGAATAATCCAAATACATCAAACTATTCTTCAAAAAACATATTTATTGTAGTTTCAGCAAAAAAACAAAGCAAGATATGGCGTCAAATAATACAGTATATGTTTGGGCTGTACACTGTCCCTTTTAGATAAAACAAGAAAATGAAATGAAACTATGCCACAAAATAATGCAACTTAAAATTCACAGCCCTTATACATTTAAATTATAATAATTATTGTGGGCCTCTACAACATCAAACTCAAAGTACAAATAGCCTAATTTAAATGTAAAAAAAAAAAAAAAAAAAAAAAAAAAAAAAGATATTTATCTAGAGACAAATTCAAAATATCAGTAAAATATGAACTATTTCTTCTAGTACACAAACATAAAACAAGAGATTATTTACATTTTTAATCCAATCAAAGAGGACATCACACAGTTCAAATACATACAGTTTACTGTACATCAGCCGATCAAATTATTTCATTACTGTGTATTTTCTTGCCTGTTTGAACTGACTGCGTGCTTCTGCAAACATGTCCGAACCGGAGAATAAGAAAACAATGTGCATGCATAGTCTATTCTCCCGCGATCTTCAATGGGCATCATTTGGGCACAGCACTTCTCTGCCTCCGTGAATGTTGGGAATCCTGACAGGCCCTGAACCCCCCACAAGGTCTCGTGATGCTGTTGTCACCGGCGCGCAGTGCTGTGGCTAGCAACGGTTATGGAGATTTCCTATGAAAAGATTTTCTAACTTGATATTTGAGGGGGAAAAAAATATAATATTAACTGGGAAACCAACACATGACCTCAAGGAATTAATCCAAAGGAAGGGACAAAAATTGTGAGGAGTTTTCAAACGGAATGGTACAAAAAGAAAGAGCGGGTTGTGTGGATGTAGTCAAGCTGGCAGGTTGTTCTGCTCTCCGAGTCTCCTTTTCTCGGCGGGTTGCGGCAGCGTCTGGCTGAGAGAGGCTGACTGCGACCTGCACAGCCTGCAGAGGCTCTGCTGGAGCACCTGACCTCCACAGCAGATCAACCTGAACACCTTTGGGAAGAGCCGGTGTTATGCCAAGGTATGTATCCCCGATAAAAACTGTACCTTGGCACAACACCGGACAGACACAGCGCTGGATGAGCAGCTCGGGCTCCACGTCACTGCACACAAGGAAAAGGTAAAAGCTAACAGGGAAATTTAAAAGTCTCTCTCTCTCTCTCTCTCAATTCAATTTTCAATTTAAATAGCTTTATTGGCATGACAAGGCAGTGCTTATATTGCCAAAGCAAATAGCAGTGATAATGACAATAAAAATAAAATAAAATAAAATAAAATAAAATAAAATAAAATAAAATAAAATAAAATAAATAAATAAATAAAAAAGTAAAAATAAAAATAAATGAACAAATAGATAATCGGCTAGTGATACAATGTACACAATAACAATATAGATATAAACAACTTAACAATTTAAATGTTTTTCAGTCGTCATGCCACAAGGAACACGGTGGCACAACCGAACCATTTTTCATAACTTATCATTCTTGCTAAACATATACATACTCTCTCTCTCTCTCTCTCTCTCTCTCTCTCTCTCTCTCTCTCTCTCTCTCTCTCTCTGGTTATAAAGTCTTCCTATGTCGTGCTCGTATGTGAGTGACTCAGTAGCTTTTCAGTCTTTTCTGACTTAGTTGTGCTTGGAGGTTAAATGCTGTGTGATGCGAGCGGGCGGTGTTTGTAATGTGTTGTTGTTGCTCTTATAGACTGCACTGGAGCTGGAAGTCCTGTGTTGTTGAGATTCAGCTGATTTCTTGTTGTGATCTTGTCTTTGGGAGCTCCTGGGCTGTAAATCTTGCAGAAATGCAGGTGAATGTTTGTCTCAGATAATTGATTGGCAGTAATTGTACGCGCACTATAATTCGCTGATGTCAATAACTACATTTTTGACAGTGGCACCTTGATTGACTTTGCAGTGGTTTTAATATTGAGTTCTACTTAATATATATTTTTGTATGCATGTACTATGCGATTTAAGCTCTGGCTGATCCTGCCTACCCAGCCATGGACCTCACTGCGTGTTAATTCATGATATACATTGAAACGACAAGCCCAAAGCATTCATTTTAAAGACACCTCAATCTTGGTGATGGATTTGGGGCATGTGTGCCTGAGTTAACAGGAATGAGCTAAACGTCTTTTTATTTTTATTTTTTATTTTACCGTAAGTGTTGCAATATAGGGGCATGGATGATGTGCACGGAATAGAGGTACAGTGTGGGGCTACAAATTTACCAGAGTGAATCCGCCATCGGACTTTTCCGTTAAAGCACCACAGCGTCTAGCATCCAGACCAGCCCCCAAACTCAAAACTGCGTAAGTGTGATTTGATTTGCAGGAGAATTTATTTGGGTCACCAATTTTTTTATTTTTTATTTTTCAATAACATATGGGTAAACGAAGTTGTGGTCTCGTGTCTGTTTATTGAAGATGTGGAAATGTACCTCAAGCTCACCTCATTACAACACAACGTGAAGAAGCTGGCATAGAGCCACCAAGCAGGGCTCACAGGGCGTGTCATGATGATGTGTCATGAAAACCCTCTATTAGGCCTCACAAAATTTGGCTATTTTTTCTTTTGCTTTCTCCTCAAATCATTTCCATGAAAATTGGGCTGTTATAGGCTATCCTAGTCCAGTAAATATTGTAATGCTGTTCTTGTTCTCAGTTCTGAAACAAACCCCTTTTTTCATCATTCTGATTGGCTGCTGTTTAATCCACACTTGCTGATTGGCTGTGATTAGTAATTAAGCAACACCTCAATAAAGATTATTTGTCAAAATTGTCAATTTGTAAAGTGCAGTTTTTTTTGTTTTTTTTTTTAAATTAAAAAGAATACTAATTACAACTGCAAAACAAGATGATAATCAATTAATATTAAGGAAAGACGACCAAACTACCTGATATTTAATGGGGGGTGGTAAGCAACCTGGATGATGTACAGGGGGGTGCTGGCCCAAAAAAGGTTGAGAACCACAGCTCTAAAAGTTTCTTTCATAATATCTAACGATTTAATCTCACGGGAGGTATTTAGATCATGACAGGCTCTTTACATTCAGCGATGCTATCTGCAGCAGAACCAGCTTCGTTGCTATGACAACCAGCGTGAATAGGCGAGTTAATGTTCTCTGCAAAGTTTTGCAAATTTTTCTGTTAGCGATTCAGAAAGCTAAAAATCTCCAGAGGGCCACGACAGAGTTAAAGTACATCATATGGACAAAGAAGTCCTGGTCCACCTCCACAGTCCACCTGCAGGAGCTTTTCTGACCTTCCATTCTAAATCCAGAGGCTTTGAAGGCCCCATGCTGTACACTTTTCCAGGGTTTTATTTGAACTGTTGATATCCCTAGCAAGATGTATTTTTGGTTTTGAGTACCTGTGGTCTGATAAATATAGTTTCGCAGCTCCTTTCTTTTGCCTTTTTCGCGGAGCTCTGGCAGCACGGTTCTTTTAGCCAATCAGAAGAGGGAATCAGCACCCCCTCCACTGTTTTCTGAGTGACATGCGGTCGGGCCAATCACAGGTAAGTTAACGGCTATAACGTTATCAACGGTACCAATGAAAAACTTCCGAAAATGTTATCGTCTTGATGAGACAGAGACAAAAAATCACTTACGGGTCGCGGAGTTGATGTCGCGCAGCATCCTTAACAAAATTTCTTTGTGAAACCGGCATTGTATTGTGTCGGGTTGATAAAACAGTCGGCGCTGAAATGAGCCGAACAGACGAGCAAATTTGGGCTAAAATGCGGGACCCGGGGAAAAATGACCATCAGCCGCTGGTCTGTAATATGTGGTCTTTAATATGGAGCTGGTCCCTTTGCAGCAGCACAGCTTCCACTCTTCTGGGAGGCTTTCTACCAGATGTTGGAGTGTGTCTGTGGGAGTTTGCATTTGTGAGGTCAGGCACCGATGTTGGACCAGAGGGTCCGGCTCGCAATCTGAGGGGCCGAGGCCGAGCCCAGGAGCCAACTTTGGTTGCTGCTGCATAGGAGACCACAAAAACACAGGAAAAGCAGCCCCACACACGCTGTCTGCATTTGCACATGAAACAGTTTATTTAGTAAACAAGCATTGATTGCAGTAAACACATTGCTGGAACTCTAATTCTCTCTGTATGAACACAACATATGTAACAAAATGTGTTGGGATGTGCTGCATCTCTAACATCAGTGTTGACTCTGAAGCATCTCCTGCTGCTGCTCTCACTGACACACTGGTGTTTGCTTACATCTGTATGATGCTCGATGAAGCTTCTCTGTCTCTCTCTCTCACACACACACACACACACACACACACACACACACAGAGGACTGCGTCTCTACAGGTTCTCTCCAGCGTGGGTTCTCATGTGGTCGTTGAGGGTTCCTTTCCTGGCAAACGCTGTACCACAGAGTGAGCAGGGGAACGGTTTCTCTCCAGTGTGGATTGTCATGTGTCGCTTGAGGTCTCTTTTCCGTGCAAACGCTGTACCACAGAGGGAGCAGGGGAACGGTTTCTCTCCAGTGTGGATTGTCATGTGTCGCTTGAGGTCTCCTTTCCATGCAAACGCTGTACCACAGAGTGAGCACAGGAATGGTTTCTCTCCAGCGTGGGTTCTCATGTGGTCGTTGAGGGTTCCTTTCCTGGCAAACGCTGTACCACAGAGGGAGCAGACGAACGGTTTCTCTCCAGTGTGGATTGTCATGTGTCGCTTGAGGTCTCTTTTCCGTGCAAACGCTGTACCACAGAGGGAGCAGGGGAACGGTTTCTCTCCAGTGTGGTATCTCATATGTATCTTGAGGTCTCCTTTCCGTGTAAACGCTGTACCACAGAGTGAGCAGGGGAATGGTTTCTCTCCAGTGTGGATTGTCATGTGTCGCTTGAGGTCTCCTTTCTGTGCAAACGCTGTACCACAGAGTGAGCAGGGGAACGGTTTCTCTCCAGTGTGGATTCTCATGTGTCTCTTGAGGTTTTCTTTCTCTGCAAACGCTGTATCACAGAGTGAGCAGGGGAACGGTTTCTCTCCAGTGTGGATTCTCATGTGTCTGTTGAGTTTTCCTTTCTCGGTAAACCCTTTACCACAGAGGGAGCAGGGGAATCTACTCGTTTCTGTGTTCTTGGTCTTGGAGCAGGAAGCTGGTTTCTCTCCCACATCAGGACTGTCATGACTGAGAGGGACATCACTCAGTGGGTTTGAACCTGACTGGACTTCACTGGTCCCATCCCAGTCATCGCTGTCCTCAGTGTCAGCCTCAGAGGAGGGTTCTGGGTTCCTGGCTCGTTCCTCTCCACCATCTTCTGCTTCCATCTGTCCAGTGGAGCGGCGGGGGTCTCTGCTCCACTGAGCTTCCTCTTCATCATCCTCACTCTTCACGGTGACAACAGTGAACGGGAGCTTGGTGATATCCTGAGGCTGCTCTCCCTGCTGATTGGTGCAGAGTTCCTCCTGTTCCTCTTCAATGTTTTGGGGCTCAGGCTCGAGACTGGGGGTCTGCTCCCGCTGCCCTGGGGGAGCCTCCTCTTTACACACCACTGGAACACACACACACACACACACACACAATTATGCTTGGAAACTGACCCGAGCCTTTCAGCATCACTTCATGTCAGCATAACCCCTACTACAGCTTTTGTAAGCTCTGCCAAAAACAGATACGGTGACAATCAATACTTGCTTTTTTGTTTTTTTTGTTTCTTTGTTTGTTTTTTAATTAGGTGAGAAAAAGGTTGTTTCTCATTCTCGGCTAATTCCAGTTCCCACCATGATTGCTTGGCGACCAAAGATTGGACGTCCCGTGACTTCCTCCACCTGAGCCCCAATAAAAACTTTGTTTTACATGGTCCTGATAACCTCACCGCCTCAGTTGATGGGTTTATTGGACGACTTCACTCTAACATCAAACCTGCCGCTGAGAATCTCAGTGTCATCTTTGACCAGTTCATGTCTTCATGTCACTGAGCTCGCCCAGTGTTTTCTTTAAATGAGAAACATCGCAAAAATAGCTTGTCTTCTAGAGACCTTGAACTTCTGATTGACTCTTTGATGTAGTCCTGTCTAGATTATTATAATTCCCTCATACGAGCCTCAGTCAAGTCGCTTTAAATAATTTACAGTTGGTTCAGATTATTTACTAGAACGAGCTGCAGGTCCCACATCACCCCTGTTTTGGCTTCCTTCCATCACCTCCCTGTAAAATTTAGAATAAACTATATGATTTTATTGATTGCAGCTTATATACACTCATCTTCAGGCCTTTCAGTACATCTCTATCAAAGATCTTTTGGATGGCTTAGGATTTACAGAGCATTTAGAAATATTCAGATCCCCTTGACTTTTTTTCACTTGTGTTATGTTTTTTTTTTTTTTTTAATTAATTTTTTCTCTCACTAATCAACATTCAGTTTTGCAAATTTATTAAAAAAGAAAAACTGAAATATCGCATGGATATAAGTATGCAGAAGAAGTTCAAAGAAGTTTGGACTTTCTTTTTCTTTGTTTTTTTTTTTTTTTTTTTTTTTTACCATAGATTTGTGATTTATTTTTTTTGGAAATAACTACTTTAATCACAAAGAGTTTTTTGCTCTGATTTTTAAAACTTTAATCCAGAAAATTCTGTAGTGCTACTACGATTTTTACGACTATTGCTACTAATATTACTACAACCACTACTACTGCTATTGTTACTACGACTACTACAACTACAGTTATTAATATACCACCACCACTACTACTACTATTGCTACGACTACAACTACAACAAATAATATACTACTACTACTACTACTATTACAACTACAATTATTAATATACTACCTGTACTACTACTACTACTACTACTATTGCTACTACTACAACTACAACAAATAATATACTACTACTACTACTGCTGCTGCTGCTGCTGCTGCTGCTACTACCACTACAACTACAACTATTAATATACCACTACTACTATTACTACTATTGCTACTACGACTACTACAACTACTACTACTAATATACTACTACTACAACTTATCGATCACAGAATTGCGGACGGAATTGCAGAATTAGCCAAATAAAACAATCTATTTTTTAACGCGGACATAATAACAACTGCACCGGCACAGCACTAGCCAAAAAGCAAAGAAACTTTCCAGCTACAGCAGCGCACTGACATAGCTTGTCTAACAAAGTGAAGACTTACTACTCCGCGCTATTTTCACTGGCTAACAGCTGCACACTGGCTTAGCTTGTCTATTCAGAGAAGAGGTATCACTTCGGCTTATTTTTCATATTCAATCTGTGTTATCACAGGCATACTACTGCTCATTCATTGGTAGTTGAATTGTTAGGTCTGTTTGATAAGTAATTTACATTTTTAAAATAAATAATAATTTAACATATTGTTAAAAAATTAAATTTAAAAATTTAAAAATGTCTGGAGTCACGCTTACTGGTAAACATCCACTCCTTCAAGATAATTTATTATGTTCTACAACTCATAAATATACATTAACACTACATACTGAGTGTTTGAGCAACACATCTCTGTGCTACAAAAGATCCGTGGTAAAAGTACCACGGATTCTCCAAGAGGCGACAGCATCGATAAGCGGGTGACGGCACAGACAGACGAGGCGCCAGGTTGTGTGGTAAAATATGGAAATTGCTCTATTAACGGCTGTCTATCAGTAAATATGATGATACATCATTTGCATTCAGAATAAACGATTTGTTTTTAAAATGATCTGAAAGTTGTGGCTGAACAGACCCGCTGACATGATATTAGCCTGTGAAGTTGGTCATTTAGAGTTATTATCATGCATTAATATTGATATCATTAGTTGTTAGTATCATGCATTGATATTGATATCATTATCTCACAGATGCTGCAGATTGTCTCAGTGTTTTCTTTTGAATCTTAACTGGTGGTTAGCCTCACCTGTCAGGGTCCAGGTGAGTCGGTGATGTGAAAATGGCTTTTAAAAGTTACGAACCTCTGATGGCGTCCAGGAGCCTCTGCTGCCTCTCCACCTTCAGTTTCAGGCGAGAGTTTTCCAGCTCGTACTCGGCCAGCGTCTCCTCCAGCAGAGCCAGCGTCTCCTCGGCGGCTGCAGTTTGTAGCTGCATCACCTGCGATCTCAGCTCGCTGAGGTCAGACATCTTCACAAACTTGTTCCTGCTTCGACTCCAAGAGAAACGACTCAGATATTCGGCTCAGAAATTTGTTTTTGTTTAAATTTTCTTCCTCGGCTGATTTTTCTGATTCTGAGAATGTTGTTCTTCAAATCTGTGACTCTGGCTGCTAATGGTTACTATGGTAACTAAGAAAAACTGGTCCTGTCTTTTGATGGTAGCACTATATTTGTGAAGCTTCTGTGAATCTAGGTTGGAACCAGAGTTATTATAGTTTTTTTGTTTTGTTTTGTTTTGTCTTTTAACACTGAATCTTAACTATGAGTCGTGGCTGTTACGCACTCAGAGGGCAACTGCTATAAAATAAAAAGAAAAAAATACAAAATAAAAAAAATAAATCATCCATTTCAAAAAGCACTCCCATATTATTTTCATTTTTATTTCTCAACTGCCCTTTACTTTTTTTTTTTTTTTTTAAACAGACTCTTACCTATGGGTAGTGGCTGTTATGCACTCAGAAAGTGTAAATAAATAAATAGATAAAAACTTAAATAAGAATATATACAGTACAGGCCAAAAGTTTGGACACACCTTCTCATTCAATGTGTTTTCTTTATTTTCATGACTATTTACACTGTAGATTCTAACTGAAGGAATGAAAACTGTGAATGAACACATGTGGAGTTATGTACTTAACAAAAAAAGGTGAAATAACTGAAAACATGTTTTATATTCTAGTTTCTTCAAAATAGCCACCCTTTGCTCTGATTACTGCTTTGCACACTCTTGGCATTCTCTCGATGAGCTTCAAGAGGTAGTCACCTGAAATGGTTTTCACTTCACAGGTGTGCCTTATCAGGGTTAATTAGTGGAATTTCTTGCTTTATCAATGGGGTTGGGACCATCAGTTGTGTTGTGCAGAAGTCAGGTTACTACACAGCCGACAGCCCTATTGGACAACTGTTAAAATTCATATTATGGCAAGAACCAATCAGCTAACTAAAGAAAAACGAGTGGCCATCATTACTTTAAGAAATGAAGGTCAGTCAGTCCGGAAAATTGCAAAAACTTTAAATGTGTCCCCAAGTGGAGTCGCAAAAACCATCAAGCGCTACAACGAAACTGGCACACATGAGGACCGACCCAGGAAAGGAAGACCAAGAGTCACCTCTGCTTCTGAGGACAAGTTCATCCGAGTCACCAGCCTCAGAAATCGCAAGTTAACAGCAGCTCAGATCAGAGACCAGATAAATGCCACACAGAGTTCTAGCAGCAGACCCATCTCTAGAACAACTGTTAAGAGGAGACTGCGCCAATCAGGCCTTCATGGTCAAACAGCTGCTAGGAAACCACTGCTAAGGAGAGGCAACAAGCAAGTTGTGTCCAAACTTTTGGCCTGTACTGTAAATATGACAAATAACAAAAAATTTGGATAAAGAAAGAAAGAAAGATACAAATATAAAGTCAAATAAGAATACAAATAAATAAATACAACAAATAAATAAATACAAATTAAGAGAAAGTATACAATAAGACAGAATACAATCCAAAAAGCATTAACTTTATTTTGAAATTCCAGCAGGGATCCTATGGTTTGCACGGATCCCAACATGAGCGGCTGGTTTCCAGGGAGAAGAGTCTCAACGTCATGGAGATCTTTTCTATGTGATGTGATTCTGCAGCTGTAAAACGACCGAACGGCGCCCCCTTCCTGTCGTGACGCTGAGCGCCGACGACGAGAGGCCGGCAGGCCCGACGCTGCTGCTCTCACTTTGTTTTTGCGCTCGTTACACTGATGTCTCAAAATTGACACTTTAACCCCGCCGACCGAAGGGGGCTCATCCTCCTCGAGTGTGTCGTCATGGAAACCGTCGAGCATCATGCCGCGCCGAGAGGTTTCTGCTGCAGGCAAACACCGAATCACACTGGGATCATGCTCAGAGCAGAGGTCTCTCTCTTTCTCTCTCTTTCTCTCTCTCTCTCTTTCTCTCTCTCCCTCTCTGGTTATAAAGTCCTCCTATGTTGTGCTCGTATGTGAGTGACTCAGTAGCTTTTTAGGCTTTTCAGACTTAGTTGTGCTTGGAGGTTTAATGATGTGTGACGTTTGACGGGAATGAGCCAAACGTCTTTTTATTTTTCATACCGTAAGTGTTGCAATATAGGGGCATGGATGAGGTGCACAGAATAGAGGCACTGTGAATGAGCTGAACACACAACACGGCACTTCTTGGCCCCCCACCGCTTAGGTGAATCTGGCGCTCCTGCCTTGAGGGGCTTCTCTGGGGTCCTCAGAAAAATCAGGAACTGTTTAATTTAATAATAACAATCTCACCACTTTCGATTTATTCATCAGTGTTCACATATGATTAATCTAAATTATGTAATACTTAAAATAAACCTAACTGCCTGTTCATATTAGGGTCAAGAGTCAACCTGGACCGTTTTCATGTCAGAAAATTCTCCAAAATGAAAATATTCAGTAGATTTTTTTTTTTTTTTTTTTCCACCACGACTACCTCTGATCAAAACGTCACAGTTCAGGATCAGAATCAGAAGCAGAAATACTTTACTAATCCCTGAGGGGAAACTGGGTGATGGCTTTAATGGCTTTCCACAAACGACTGATGTTGTATTGATCAGTTATGTAATAAATAGGTAACCAAACAAACGACACCATATTTATCATGTTGGACTTGAACGGCCCTGACTTGCAAATGTACAGTTTTTAAGAAAAAGGTAATGTTGCCTTTTCATATGAGGCTCTGTGGCTTAAAAAGAGTCAACCTGGCCATCTAGAACATGAAAAAAATGGAAAAACTTTTGATAACCTATTTGCATTTTTATAATTTTCCACATTTACCGCAGCAAGACATTCAGAGGTGTTACTGTTGTACAAATGCTGCACTGCTACAGCTCTTTGGCTCGGCTACCACTACAAATTAAGCGTTGTTTTCTTTTTAGCTGTCACAAATTACAAATGATGTATCTACTCCACCGATTTCATCTTTCCTGCATCCATCCTGCAGAATTAATGCAGCTCATCCGATCCCACGAGAAGACGTACATCTGGAGCCAGCCTGTGTCTCAGAGTCACCCAGAAGCTCTGCAGTGTGTTTTAGCCAGTCAGAAGGAAATAGAGGAGGTAATGAGCCTTTACTTCGAACCCTGTTACCCAGGAGTCTTTGCTACGACCCAGCCCAGCCATGCCTGACTGTCACATCGTCTGAATGAGAGGTGAAATATTTTCCTCTTCCCCCCATTTTCTCCTCTCTGGCTGGTTAAACCAGTTCCTCAGAGGAAATGAAGGTGATTCATTTGGCAAGACAATGAATTTAATGGGATAAATTTCGCAGTATCCTGAAGAGACTATTTTATGATCTGTATAGGGTAGAATGGTTATTAAAAGTGGTGATGCATGATGGTTGTGTGGATGTGTGAGACAGAGAGAACAAAATATGTGTATGTGTGTCTATATGAGTATAGAATCAGAAGGGAATACGTTTATAATTTTATAAATATTTTCCGTTGAGGTTGTTTTTCATCACCTGTTCCTGTCTGTTCTCTCTCTCTGTGGGATTCTTGTGGTCTAAAGAATTTCAAGTTTGATTTTCATTTTTTTCTCTTGATGATTCTTAACAACCTCAGCCATACGTCATTGTGCCGTGCTCGGTCCCGTCATTTTGCACAGATTGTGCAGGGATACTGGATTTTACCATCGCTACTGTTTCCAATTGTCAAGTGCCAGTATGCTGGCTTAGTGGCTGTTTATGTGATTGGAGCTAAAGCTTTGTCTGCCCTAGATAGACTGTGTTTATCCTGGTGGTAGTCACTGCAGAAGTCCCTCCTGATGCGTTCACCCGGCCACATCACTGCAGACAATTCTTCACTTTTACCCAGTCAAACAAAATGAGCGCACTGCAACACAAAAGTCTTGTATCTCTCAACCAGCTACTTACCAGGACATTTATCAAGTGTAGCAGTAGATTAGCAAACTAATGGTAGTATCCCAACCAGCTAATCAACATACTAGCCCTTGACGAAAGACTGAACGCGTTTCAAAGGTTGGGGATGTTCTACAGATCCTGATTTAATGACTCTGTCGCAGAACTCTGTGGTGGCCAAGCAAAAGGCTCTTCTCCTTAGCTTCCATAAAGCTGACATTGTGGATATGCTGCAATACGATACAATACGATACAGCACTATGTAACATGGTGGGAGACGATACAGTACAATCCAATCAACAACATGATACAATACAGCAGGATATGTTACACTACCTCGTCACATGACATGCAATAAAATGCGGCGTATACAGTTGTCCCTCGCTATAACGCGGTTCACCTTTCGTGGCCTCGCAGTTTCGCGGCTTTTTTTAGTGCAGTTTTACATGCTTTTTTTTTTTTTTTTTTTACAGCACATTGTGTTCTGCGTCCTGATTGGCTAAGGGAGAGCCTGTGCATTGTGTTCTGCGTCCTGATTGGCTAAGGGACTGTAGACCATTGTCAATCAATCTTCTCTGTGCCGGGAGGTTTTGATCTTTGGTTTCATTCTATAATACTGGAGTTATTTTTCTATTAAGGTTTGAACTTTGAGAGTGTTTAAACAAAAAACGAGAAAAGTGAGAAAGAAAAGTGAGAAAATGTTAATGCCTGTCTGAGAAAAGTGTATAAAGTGTGTAGTGAGGGGTTTTACAGACTTAAAACATCTACAATAATTGTAAAAAATAAAGCTGACTACTTCGCGGATTTCGCCAATTGCGGGTTATTTTTAGAACGTAACTCCCGCGATTAATGAGGGACCACTGTATACAGTATGTAATACAATATGATATGGTGTGATACAGTGTGGTACCATATGATGCTGTATGATATGATGTGCTATTATACAATGCAGAGCCATACAATATGCTACAGTGTGATCCGATATGATCTGATACAATATGATATGATAGAATACAATGCAATATGATACAATATGATATGATAAGGTACAATATGATGACATATGAGACTACAGTAGGCTGCATTATGATATGATACGATGCAATACAATATTATATTACGTAATATGGTGCAATACAATACAATGCATTATGATGCAATATGATATGATCTGATACAACACGATACAATATATGATGATATGATATGATGTGCTGTGTTATAATCTTGTGTGTTATGATATGCTATGGTATAATACAATACAGTGTAATACAATGTAGTTAGATATCATACAGTGTGATACAATGCAATACAGTGCAACATGATCTGATAAGCTATGGTGCAATATCACACCATACAATACCTCACCATAACATACAGTACTATGACATGCGATACAATGTAAATTAAAGTACAATGTGACATGGTGGCATACGATACAGTAAAATATGACGATGACACGATACAATACGGCATGATATGTTACACTACCTTGAGATATGATGTGATGCAATACGATGTGATATGATACAATATGGTGCAATAATGTGATATGATGTGATACAACACAGCGCCATCCAATCTGATCTGATACGATACTGTACGATGCAATGCGATACGGTATGGCATTGCATCTTGGTGTATTGCACCATAAATAGTGTATCATAATGACATGCCATGCCATACCATATGATATATAATACCAGCCCTTCTTTGACAAAATGACTGACTTGTGTTTGCAGCATATTAAAGATTTAAATGGTCTGTATTTCCTGTCCCAGAACCAGATAAAAGTGAGCGATGCAGGGCTGGCGTTATAGCAGCTCCCTCCTGCCTCGCTCTCTTCACCCTGAGCCAGACTCAGTGGAGGGAGCCACACTGCCAATCCTGCCCATCCGTATGCCACAGCTACAGCTCCTCAGCACCATGAGTATCAGTGTGAGATGCAAGGTTTTAGCAGTGGCAGGAGCAGAGGTCCAGCAAGAATGCAGTGAAAAGTGGGACTTCTGCAGTAGTTTTGTCTATACGGCCCATCCTAATGCATTATCTATTATCTAATGCACTGCGCTGACCTATATAATCCACACAGAAGGTCACAGCATATCCCTCTCATGCAATTAACACAACCATAAAGCCATTAGCAGAGCTCACATGACACTCTCAGCTATGAATTTTCTCAGCAGCGCAGACTGAGCTTTATTGCTCATCAAGGGGATGAAATTATTGTGTCCATAGGCTGTGGAACGCTTTTCGTTACAGCTGTGTGTGTGTGTGTGTGTGTATGTGTGTGTGTGTGTGCGCGTGCCACATTTACCACATCCATCAGTTCACCTCAATCCATCAAGATTAGTTGACAGTACACAGTTGTGACATGCACCAGAGAGGTGCACTTGATCTGTGGCACCACAAGACATGGCAGCCAAAACATAATCCCAATAAAACAGTTTCCTCAAGGGATTCATAAAAAAAAAAAAAACCTCATGTTTGCTCCCTGAAAAGTTTTCTCCAGTGGAGTGCTCCAACATAAGTTTAAAAACATGACAAATCAAGAAAAACTGTTCAGCTGCTCGTGTTTTAGCACAAGTGACGGCAGAGAAAAGAGCATTATTGGAAACACTGGCACCATTAGAAGGTTTCTTTGATTAATCAGATATAGGTTAAATTAATAGGTTAAATCAGAACAAATTGAGAAGCAGCTAGTACTAAGACAGTTTAGCTCGTGTCTTCCATATCCTGCGAGCTTTTGAGGTTTCGAGGTTTTTGCTATTTTTCTCCCGATTAAAGAGTTTTTTGTAGAAAGTTGTTCCTCATCCGATATACGAAGGACAGAGGCTGATGTTTTGCTGTAAGCCCTTTGAGGAAAATTTGTAATTTGTGATATTGGCCTATACAAATAAAACTGACTTGAGTTGACTTGACTTTTGATTGTCCTTTTGTGTTTTGTGCTGCATGTAAAATTATAGTTATTTTGTCTCTTCCATTAAGAGCTGGAATGGAAAAAAATAACAATATAAAAATAAGAATTTCTTGTGCAATCCTCTGCTGACAAATCCGTACACTGCATGAATTGTTTTTGTCTGGCATTTTTCCGTTTTTCCAAATGAAAATGAGTCAAATCAAATCGAGCACACTGACACCAAACGCTATCATTATCATCAGCAACAGCGTCATATTTGTCATCTTAAATCTGCAGGCAGAAGAGAAGGACAAAAAAAAAAAAAAAAGTTACTCCACGGTCCATTAATCAATATTTCAAAACATGTCGCCTCCTCTCCTCTCCTCCTACAGAAGTGGGTCATCATTACATTGACTCCTCCACTCTATCATTTGAGGAGAAGCTTGTAATTGCACTTTAATCTTGACACCACTTGAGCAGTTAGTGGAGAAGTGGCTGACTGTGTGTATGTGTGTGTGTGTGTGTGTGTGTGTGTGTGTAAAGGCCATACAAGACAAGCCCCACTAATGGAGGGTAAATCCTCCCAGTATCCAGGCCTTCTCCTCTGCTCTCGTGGATAAGATGTGATCATCTGGAGGGCGATGGTCGGCTGGAGAGCAGGCTGTGAAAAGGCCAGCGGCAGTAGGCTAAGACAGGATCAGCACATCGGATGTTATCGTTAAAGCGCATCGGGGGAAGGGTTTTAGCGTCGCGCAGAGCGACTGTCGATGGCACACTTGACGTGCGAGAGGCGGCGTCTCGTAGCTAAGAGGACGGCAGCGTTTGATGTTGGAGATTAGATGCAAATGCAGCTGTGGATGCATCATATGGAGAGAGGTGAGGACGTCGCTGGACATTTGACATTTTCTCTCTTTTGCCAGTGTGGAGAGCCGCTGCTTGGTCAAGCCAGCTCAAACACATTTATTCATGAGACACCTTAAACAAACAGATTCATCACGAAGACCTGCCCCGGCAACACAGGACGTAAATCTAGATTTAAGAAGGGATAAAAACCTAAGATGTGGGGTTACAGGGTTTGTTTGTGCACGAGAGCAGATAGACTGCATGGAGGGAAATCAATTCAAAGCTGTTGCAGATAAGATTGTTGTCAGAATAACAATTTGGATTCGCACCCATGTAGTCGTAGTTGCTGCCTCATGCGAGTGTAATACATCCACCAATATTTCACTATATGGGTAAAAATATGAAGCCATTTTCCCTCTTACCCCTTGTGGAATCTACCCATCCAAATGGATTGTGCGCGATTTGGCGAGGTTTCCAGTCTGCAGCGATCCTTCCTGTCACCTGGCGCCCACATGCAGTAGGGCTGGTTGGGCATTCGACTCAGGATAAGTCTGAATTTTTCTCCACAGGGAATACCAAAGAATAGAGCATCCATTTCCCCAGAGTTGACACTGAGAATGAAGCGATGCTGCAGGTCAAAAATTTACAAATTGTTAGGTTTGAGGTCCGAGTTCATGTGAATTTAGAATAAGCCACCAAGCAGCAGAACAGTGCAGGTTGTGCTTTATAGGAATATAAATGATGAATATCAGCATTTGAACACGGCCTGGGTTGCAACGTACCAAACCTATTCTTTAATGTAGGTAATGAGTGGCACCGAATGCATGAATCATCAGTCTAGGCTTAAATAAAGAAATCATCTGATTCCTTGACACTGGCAGGAAGCTCGGCCTCATGGGAAAGTAAAAAAAAAAAACTCCTCATGGTTCATCAGTTAAGCGGCTGACTGATTTATTATCAGCAGGGCTGCTTAGATAACAGAGAGAGCGAGGAGAGCGTCTAATAACGGTGCAGAGTTAATTGGCTGGCTGATACTGGTTTTTATAGTAGAAGTGACAAAGTGAATGGCACTGAGATAAACCGTGAGGAGATAATGTGCAGAGTGAGCGGGGAGAGCAGCTGAAGTGGCTGAACAGCAGCACACTCTGGAGAAGGAGAGGGCCGAATCCGAGGTGTGATGAGAAGGAAACGCCTTCTGGAGCGGATCACCAGCTTCACCGTGTCGCGTGTACATGACACAGATTTTAACCTCATTATATCAATATCAAATTATTTATTGCCTTGGTGTTCCTACTGTAAATATATTGTGCTTCGTACAATTAAAACCACATTTCTCAGAAGCTCCATCTCCTCCTGTCGTAAAATGAATGTTGCTTTTTCTCCATCAAGATGATAAAAAAAGTGAATTTTCCACTGTCTGCCAGAAACTCTGCTCTAGCTGTTTGCTCTGGAAGAACAGCGCCCCCTTCCTGTTTTGCATTGTAAAGTCTAGTGGGTTTACCTCCAAATACAGAATAGAATAGAATAGAATAGAATGTCTTTATTGTCACTGTACAATGTACAACGAAATTAAAAGTGCGATCCCTAATGGTAATCATTCATTCAACATTAAAAAACATTGTAAAAAAGGACAAACAAACAAAACACATAATAAATAGAATTTAAAAAAACAGTAAACAGTAGAAACGCACAGGCACAAATTCACAATTGTCTACACACTTTGAGTGCTGTTCCTCTGCTGGTATGTAACTGCAGTAGAAGTAGAAGTACTGTTCCTCTGCTGGTATCTGACTGCAGTAGAAGTAGAAGTACTGTTCCTCTGCTGATGTTTTACTGCAGTAGAAGTAGAAGTACTGTTCCTCTGCTGATGTTTGACTGCAGTAGAAGTAGAAGTAATGTTCCTCTGCTGGTATGTGACTGCAGTAGAAGTAGAAGTACTGTTCCTCTGCTGGTATCTGACTGCAGTAGAAGTAGAAGTACTGTTCCTCTGCTGGTATGTGACTGCAGTAAAAGTAGAAGTACTGTTCCTCTGCTGGTATGTGACTGCAGTAGAAGTAGAAGTACTGTTCCTCTGCTGGTATCTGACTGCAGTAGAAGTAGAAGTACTGTTCCTCTGCTGGTATGTGACTGCAGTAAAAGTAGAAGTACTGTTCCTCTGCTGGTATGTGACTGCAGTAGAAGTAGAAGTAGTGCAGTAAAAATGTCCTGGCAGTAAAAGTGACTGAGCTCCTTTTTCCAAACAGTAACTGTGTTAGCTGGGATCTTTTCCATGCAGTTAGAAAAGGAGGAGAGAACACGCTGCACACTGCATGCTTTTAAAGGGGCATTACACTAAAACTGAAGTGAGGACCCTGCAGACTCAACTTTTTTCCCCCACACTTATTCATGATGCAGCTTTTATTGTGAAATTTGTAAATGACAAAAAGTAGAGCCAACGAAGTAGAAGCAGGTTGACTGAGCTTTTATTGTGAAAGGTTCGATAATCAGTCATTGGTCGTTTTCTCTCTGTGATGGATCTGATTTAAAATATAGTGACACTCAAAACTCAAGCAGAAACGTACTTAGGTAAAAGTAAAATTACTGACATCATAAAATACTAAAAAAAAAAAAAAAAAAACTACTCAGTCACAGTAACATGAGTAAATGTAATTAGTTACTTCCATCTCTGGATGGGAGTTATATTTTCGCCCCATTCTGTGTTTGTCAGCAGGATATCTCTGAAATTTAAGCGCGAATTCTACATAAAACTTGGTGGAAAGGTCAATCACGGGCTCAGATGGAACGTATTAATTTCTCACACTGATTGGCCGAACCGGGGCGTGGCTTCACGTAGAAATGCACTTTACTTTTGAATGGAATCACACAACATCATGAAACTTGGTAGAACAGTCGATCATGCAGCGAGGAGGCACAGATTAGTTTTTGTACAGGAAGGTGTGGGCATGGATTTGATTAACTCCAACATGTGAATATCCAACATGTGGAATAAGCATATCCTGACATTTGCACCTTTTTCTAGTTTGCAAATGTCTCAGAATGAATATGCAAATTCTTTATTGATGTCAAAATGCTACAAATAGCAAGTCTGAAACCCAGTTATGGTATTTAGGTCAGAATTTGTCACAAAATTGGTTGTGAAATCACCAAATTCCTGAAGAAAGGAAGTGTAGTGATCTTCTTTAACGGGCGATTTATTTAATTTAGGCATCCCAAATGATTACATCTATGATTCATAGAGCAGAGTACCAAAACATGGAAAGTGGGGAATATTGTACAACAAATCAAGTATGTTTCAGACAAGCCGTGAGCGATATTGACACACCAGTTGAATTAAAAATATGAATGAATGTTCGTCAGAGATTTAAAACGTCACCAACATTTCTCTTTCAGCCTTTCCAATTCCATCCTCTGCACAGTTCTTGCTTTTTCCTCTGCATAATGGTGAACTTAAATAAGCAAAATTTGTATTTTCCTTTGAGACTATTCAGTTTTCCTCATCTCACACAGAAGCACAGAAGCCACGTGTGTGTGTTCATTATTTCCCAACAAAAGGCGGTCATTACAGCAAATAAAGCATTTGTACATTAAAACACGTTTCCTGCAGATTCCCTGAATGCAGCGGCGGCGACCTCTGGGTTGAGAATCGGGGGGAACAGAGAGAGAGCCGTCCGCGGCGTTTAATCCGCTGGGTGAGAAATCACAGCTGTGTCACGCCTCATCTCGCTGCCTGGCCAGACGATTGACCCTCTTGTCGTTTTTAAAAGCCTCCAGGGAGAAAGGAGGGGAGGGAGAAAGACAGAGGCATGATGGGAAGTAATTATGCACAAGACAGCTCACTACGTCTTTGTTTACCCAGTTGGATGTCTCTCTCGCTCGCCCTCCTCCTTGGGCTCTCTCTCTCTTTCATCTGTGTGTGTGTGTGTGTGTAACACAATGACCATAGATTGGAGGATGATGGTAATGAGGCTTAGAATGAGATGAAGTGTAACAAGCCGTTATGAAGAAGGAAAGAAAGAAAGAAAGGAAGGAAGGAAGAAAGAAAAACTGGCAAACACGCAAACAAACAAACCCGAGCTTTCCTAAAGTGCCTCGTTAAATGGATTTAGCAAATTCCATCACTCACAGCAGAGACTTGAGATAAGGATTTTAAAACCAAGGAAAATGAAAATGATGATTAAAAAAAATGATGATGGTTGAAGGAGCGCCCAAAAAAAAAAAAAAAAAAAAAAACGTAGTGATGGCTCCCCAGAGGAGGAACCACTTACAATAACCAGAATACGATTAGGCAGAACTTTAAAATAAAATTAATTTTACGCTCTGTTGTTCTTCATAGGACGAGCTGAGAGGTTTTGATTTAATGACATCCATCTCTGCTCATTTCTTTTGGTTGGTTTGCTTGAAAAAGTAAGAAGTATTTCATTACCTGAATTGAAAACTACCATGTTATACCACCAGTGACCACAAAATTGTAACCTGAGTGCATTTCTTCATGACACATCACCCCCAACACTGGTAAGAAATAATGTTTGTACTGTACATGACAAATTACTGAACAGTTACTGAGCACCTTGAGCACAGGACAGTGAAACTGAGTTAATGTCAGTTTTTAAATGGGATGTTTTAGCCTCAAATGAAACCAAGATATCCCTCGGTACCGGAACCACTGACCGGAAAATGTCAACAACGTGTGTCTATTTTAAGAGAATTTGTTATTATTTCTTCTCCATCGGACAGTAGTCGAGACGGACAGGATGGACAGGGGAGAGAGAGGGGACGACACGCAGCAAATGGACCGGTCCGAACCCAAATCAGCATCAATCAATCAATCAATCAATCAAACTTTTAATTTATATAGCACCTTTCAAACAAATACATGACATTCAAGGTGCTTCACATCTTGATTGACAAATAAACATAAAATAAGAAGTAAAGGACTTGGAGACCAATGCACACTCATAAAATATGGTTAGTTAAAAAAAATAAAAGATCAAGAATTAGAAAAACAAACAAAAAACAAAAACATAAATTTGTGGTACGCGCTCTACCACACAAACGAGGAGATTTGGTCAAATAGATCAGGCTGGTGCTGCATTTACTCTAACAAAAAGACTCTGGCTGTTGAATTAAAGGGTCAACTCTTGGTATCTGTCATTTCTGATTTTTTTTTTTTTTAATTACCGTATTTCACCAATTAATCGCCCGGCCGCAAATAGCCGCCTGGTTCTTTTAAACGCCTGGGGTCTGCACCCATTTTGCGTATTAAACGCCCACCCAAATAACCGCCGGGGCCTTTATTTGCATTATATTGAGGTAAACCCAAAATAAGGCTTTTCACCTTATTTTTGCAGAAGTAAACAGTTAGACGCACAATAACTGTGCGGCGCTTCCGTTTTCTGTCAAAATAAGAGAGCTAGCTAATGTTAGAAAAAAGGGTGTACCGTAATCTTAAATCGACCGACTAATTCTTGTTTTGACAGAAAACGGAAGTGTCACAGGGAACGACAAGCAGCGCGAGCGGTTTGCACTGTTTGTATGTACAGATATGTTTACCTTATGCCTTACAGTACTTTTGTACTAAAAAATATGTTGGACAGTAACTGTCATCATGATAATGGCCTGGTGCAGGTCTGTGTAAAAATAAATAAAGGCCTGCAGTGAATAGCCGTCTGGTTCTTTTAAATGCCTGAGGTCCAAGTTGATTTTGCATATTAAACGCCCGGGCGATTAATTGGGGAAATACAGTATTTTTTTTCTGATTGTTTCTTTCTTTGTATGTAAAGAGGCTGAGTCGCTCAGCTGCTTGAGCTTGGAGCTGGACTTCAACAGCTAACCGGCGCTGTGTTACCACAACTATCACTGCTGAGAGTCTCTCATCACGTGTGTGTGTGTGTGTGTGTGTGTGTGTGCTGTCACTCAGCTGGCCGACGGGGAGCAGGATGGAGCGGGGGATCCATCTGGCCTCAGTCAATGCATGGAATGAATCAAAATTCACATCATTACCTGGAAAATTGCCTGTATTTCACTTTTAGGGACACTGTTCAGGATGGGTATTTTAATTAAAGCTCTACCCTGGATGAAAATGTGTGTGTGTGTGTGTGTGTGTGTGTGTGTGTGTTGGAAAGAGAGTGGGGCAGCTGTCTGCATTATGTTTGGAGTAATTTCATCTCCCACAGCACAGCACCTGAGATTTCTGTCGGTCTCTTTCCTTCTCTCTCTCTCTCCTTTGGCACACACACTTAAACACACACACACACACACACACACACACACACACACACACACACACACACACACATATATCAAAAGCTGTCACATTTTACATGACAAATAATGTAAAATCAAATGAAAGAACATCTCCCGGGATGCAATATTCCTGTAAACTCGTGGCTCATGGTTCTGTGCTGCATGTGAATCAAGCCAAAGGACACGCTCTACATTGTGGATTTTTTCTTTTTCCACATTCAGTATTTTGGGCACATCGCTGACAGTTTCATTCATCCAGTCTGACCTGATCACAAGTGGGCAGCTCAGGTGTGTGATCCCATCTCTCCAGGGACAGGCCGGGCCACGTTGTGTCTGCAGTGTGAGCGCCGGTGCATCCTGATGTCCCGACGGCGCGGGAACGCCGCCTGGCTGCTCGGTGGGAAGGCGGATCGTTCAAATGGGATTCAAATCCGGATGAAGTTGGTTTTGGCGGCGTCTTTGAGCGTTTGGGCACAACCGCCTCATGAACGGGCCAGAGATGAATAGCAGGATGGCTTATGAATGCTGGAAAGGCAGTGGCAGCAGGGAATATAGAAGTGGAGAGGAAGAAGGGACGATCACCGGAGACAGATCTTAAAATAAAGTGTAACAAGAAAAAAAATAGACCAGGTTTCGCTTGTGGATGGTTCAACAGGTCCTGTGCCAGTTTCAACCCTAACCCGAAACTGTGTTACGGTGTGTCTGGCCGCCGTCCCGTCCCGCTGCTTTTCTCTGGCCACTCTGGCTTTGAGTGACCCAGTTCCTCAGTTGGCTTACACTCGGCTTTGACATCGTTCCTGAGGATTTTGGCTTCATTTTGGTTGTGACGTAAAAAGCAGCTCATGAGGTCAACTGGAGCAGATGAGCTCCTCCTGAGCTCCGGGAAAACGGTACAAGGAAAACACGTAAAGTGTGCAAAATGTTATAAAGCCCAACTTCCTCACGTTGGTTTCCATTTTGTTGAGGCTTTAAGTAACAAGTCTGTTTGCATTTTTAATGTGCTCAGCAGATACATGTGATTATAGAGTGTGAACTAAGCTCATTTTAAAAACCTTTTAGAACCAAATAGTTGAAGGACAGTCTTCTAACTACAGAAATGACTCCATAAAAGATGGAATTCACCTGTTTTGAGTGACAGGTGATATCTAGGAAGTGTAAAACTCGATATTTTCCGTTACGTTGTGTTGTAAGGTCAGCAAACTCTTTTAAATCACTCCTGAAAACTTGCTTTCACTAAATGGCTTTCTTATAGCAATCTGCTGTTTCTTATTCATCTTTTACGACTAATATTTTGACTGTATTGATTGTACGCTGTTGTTTTACCAGATCTTGTGTTCCACATTTATTACATTTCCTTTTTATGTTTCTAACTTCCATTGCTCTTATCTTGACAGTGTGTTAGCATTTTTAGTTATGCAAAGCATTTTGTAGGTATGATTTAACTGTGTTTAAATTATTATTATCATTGTTAAAATCCATAATATTCCTCGAAATTGAGGACACAAATCCCTTGGTTTCCTCTCACAAAGAGAATCTTGAGTGAAAGCCCTTTTTTTTTAAACTCCAGCAGAGAGAAAACATGTCAAATGTGATTTTGCTGTTGGCATTTCACTCCTTCAACTTTCTGTCCCTGCCAGAAACTACGAAATGTTTTGCTCTGTTTGAGCTGCACGAACATCGAAGTCTTCCTGTTTCATGTCATGCAAAATCAAATCCAGTTGCACCGAAAGAAGAATGCACCGTAGAGGCTGACCAGTGTCTCCATGATAATGATAATGACACTAACATCTCAAAACCAGTGTGCTAAGGATTTACTGATGTTAAAAATGCAACAGTGCAGCAGGTTGCTTTAAGTCCTTTTTCGCGTGTCGATCAGGAATCAGAGGAGGAGCGGAGCCAGAAAAGCAAGACAAGTCCCTCGAAGCACTGGCACCAGGCCTTGGGCTGCGAGTCAAGGATTGAGAGAGTAGAGGAAGTGCTGTCGGGGTGAATTAGGGCTCATTTGCTAATGGTGAGACCTGGTTCCCTCCGGCCAGCTGCCGGATAAATCACACCCTCTGCTGCTGCAGTGCAGAGAGAGTGCAGCCGGTCACGGTGGCTGCTCTTTTCCTCCTCTTTCTTATTTCCTCTCTCTCTCTCTCTCTCCCTCTCTTGCAGTCACACTCACTCGTAGGAGCTGTGAAATGGTTTATAGAGGGGGGGGTGTGGAGCTCCAGCTTGGCACGTGGCAGTAACACTGTGGAGATCCATGAAAGAAGGCGATAAAAAAGAGAAAAATCTCCATCTCAGGCTGCAGTTTTAACGGCTGGGCTTTTGATGCAACATTAGGCAACCGCTGCAGTGAGGAGGACTGAGGGCGAGCAAGGGCAGCGCCGGTGGATCAGTGGATGTGTTTCTCGCCCGGGCATGTCTGCTGCACGCATAGATGTGCTTTGAAAACGCTTTGTTTCCAAAAAATATATATGTATCTCTGGCCACACAACCAGACAGAAGCACATACATCCTTGTAATCTGAGCATGTTAGATGGTGTTCCAGCAAAAAAAAATCCCAAAGGTCGTTTGTACAGCAGCTTGTTTCAGCCTGTGGTCGATGTTGGGTAGCTAGCTTTTCCTAACCATAGCCAAATATTTTTAGTAGCTTGTGAGCTCAGGAAATGGTCCTTTGGCTTGGATTAGAGATGCTCATGGTCGTATTAAAGCTCATTTATGCGCCCTTTGTGTACAAAAATAAATACAGCTGTTTCAAACGATGCAACCGTCATTGCCCACATACTGTTACACACCCTTTATGTGTGCTTCGATGTTAAGCAAAAAATCCACTAGGTGGCAGTGCAGAGTCAAAAGTTGCTGATAGCTACAGATGTGACGACGGTAGAGGAAGTCATGATGATGGACCTGTTACCTGTTGGAGTGTGTGCAGAGAGGCAGAGGATTTTGTTGATATTGCAGACTTAGCTACAAATGCAAGAGCAAATCCGCTTCAAAAAGTCTTTATAACGCCCAAAACTGTAGGGGAAAGGAATTGCGGTGATAAAAATAAGGCTGAGAGGTTTATACGGACAAAGGAGGAGGATGAGCTTGTCCTAAAAGTCACAAATGAAGTTAAAAAATAAATTAATTAACTGCAGGAAAATTGTTTGTTTATTACTGTCCACACAACAAAAGGAAAATGGATTTTTCAAAAATTACCTCTATGGAGAGAATTTTCTAAATGTCACATTTTCGGTAACCAAAAATGATGTTTTTTTTTTTGTTTTTTTTTTTTTCTGGAAACTAAAATTATTATGTTTTTACTATTCATTGGTGAAAATGACCTTGTGCTTAGATGGATGAAATCTGGAACCATATAGGGGGAAAAATGCCTTTTCTCCTCTGGATAGCTAACCAGTCGATATCACACAGTCTCATTGCTATAATGGAAATATCCTGAAACATCATTTTATTTCATGTCAGCTTAAAATTATGTCTTCATTATAAATATTGCGCCATAAAACAATGAACAATGACAGTAGTTGTCCAGTTACCGGGAAATATTTTGAGTCAAATTCTGCTCTGTTTGGCAAATGCTCAGTACTGCCCCTAATGGCCAAAAGGCTGCACTGCACTTTCTTTCTTTCATCACTGGCAGTGGATCAGTTTCCTTGCTCTCCATAGGCTTCAGTTTTAATGTCCCATCATGGTCTAAATGCAGAGGTTTTTGTAAAATATCAAATGTGAACAGCTTCAGAACAAAAAAATAGTAGTGCTGGATTTCAAAAATTGTAATTGTAATGCAAAGCGTGGGTTTGGAGCAAGGCATCAAACGCTCATAATAAAGAAATACAAATAAAGATGTGGGACGCATGAACATGAATAGAGCAAACAGATAACTGAACAGCCAGGGAAATGGGATGGGTGGTTTGTGGGGTTGAGGAGTCGGTCTGCTGCGCTTTCCAAGTGCACCGCCTGCAGAGTGAATGACAGCTTCAGTCTGTTTGATGTGTCTTTTATTCGTACAATCACATCGGGTTACGGCGCGCCTGTGTCTCCGGGCTTAAGTGCCCACAGCGGCCACTGCGGGGCTGTAAAATCCCAGGCACAGCACTATCAGCACAGATTTCATAGGTTATAATTAAGATGCACACACACACACACACACCCACACACACACATTAAAACACATCTCACACATTTATACCCGGTTGATGGGGCCAGTAAACCCCGGTGAAAAATGAAGCGTGTCAATCTGGCAACACAGAGGGCTCTCAGAGAAATAAGATCATTTTTATTTGTGTAATCAACCAAGTTATAACTTTAAAAAAAATCTTGGACATGGAGAGTGGACGAAGCCAGATTCAAATCCACATTTAATCTCATTATTTCAGAAAAAATACTCCTCTGCTTAATGCTGTCCGTGCAGCCAGATCAGGGCCTGTGTTTACATTTGACAGGCTCTTACACAGCACAACTTACAATAAATCCAACAGCAAGAGTAAAGAAATAATCAGTGACAGCCTCATTTGAATAAATACCTAATTGGCTCCTATATCATTTTTTAAATTGAATATAATAGTGATTCAATCTGTAGCCAGTTCATGAGAGATTTTGCCTCCTGCTCTAAACACTCAGGTCGGTCTGGAGGAAAAGTGAGTTCCTAAAGTTCTTCTGTGTTTCCATTTCAAGATGGTGAAGATGTCATTATATTGTTTTTCTGCTGTACTGCTGTGAATTTGGGTTTGGTTTTGGAGAAGAGCAGCTCAGAGGTCAAAAAGTAAATTGAAGACACTGGAAAAGCAAGAGCTCAAAGGAGAGAGCTGCTTTCATGTAGAGTGATGAAGGTCAGCTGTGACATGGCGAACAGAGACTAAGGGCATGTTTTTCTCTCAACTATCAACCATCTGCCGATAGAATGATCTTTTAATAACTGGTAGTGGCAGTGACTCGCTCCTGTTTAAAAAAAAAAAAAAAAAAAAAAACAGCAGGGTGCAGTGCTGACTGATAGACTCAAGTGCAGAGATGAGAACGAGACTCAAAAATTCTTTATGTAGCGAAGAAGCAAAAACAAACAAACAGAAAACAGAACATAGCAGCTCAAAATCTTCACAGGAGAACAAAATCATTAACACCAAAAAACACAAAGTTAAAAAAAAAAAAAAAAAAAAAAAAACAAGGCATAAAAAACAGCCTACAAACTTTCTCCTACAAAAGAAGCAGAAAGTGTGGAGCTGCAGGACGGCGTCCGCTCAGGCTGGAGCCTCTGGAGCCGGAGACACGGGGCTCAGTGGTGATGATTTTTTTTAACCATTTTAACATTGGGAAAAAAGGGCTGGTTGCAGCAGGCGCCTGGTTCAAAAGGGTTGTACTTAGTGTTTTTTTTTGCTTTGGGGCGTAACATGCACTAAACCAATAAGAGTGCCGTCTCTCATTCCCTCTAAAATCCAGGTGTGCTCACACTTTGGTGGATTGCTGTTATAATGGTGCATTGGTAAGACGGAAGGCTTCTCTGCAGAGGAAACGGATCTGCTCATGCACCAAGTGATAGCGCATGGGCAGATCATCTACGGCGACAGCAGGACTCCATCTGAGCTCCCTGAGGTGAAGCAGCGTCCCTCTGTGTGGAGCAAGCAGAGTGGACACATGTAGGCGCACATTACTATCTTGATGATATGCCCTTAAAACAAGCAGAAAAGACTCTGCCATTGACTTCAGAGCTGCTTTTTGTTGCTCAGTCGCTTTCAACTGCCTCAAGACAGCAATGCAGCAATAATGCGCCTGACCACAGCTCATTTTAAGACCAACACACTCCTGGTGGGCACAAGTGGCACAACGTGGCACTGGGCAGGAAAACGACAACTGCACCGGTTGGAAACTAGCAAAGACACAAACTAGCAAACATACACTGCGTTCCAACTTATTATGCAAATTATATTTTTGTCCAATTTTCCTAAATAGTCAGTGAAAATGACAGTCAGTATAATTTTCAAGTCACCAACAGTTAGAGTATAATTTGATTTTTATTGAACAAAACTCAAAATGATAACAGTATTTCTTTAAAAAATAAAATATTCAAAATACACTGTTCCAAGCTATTATGCACAACAGATTTTCAAAACATTCAACATTTATTTAAAAAAAAAATAATACTGTTATCATTTTGAATTTTGTTCAATAAAAATCAAATTATACTCTAATTGTTGGTGACTTGAAAATTATGCTGACTGTCATTTTCACTGACTATTTAGGAAAATTGGACAAATTGGACAAAAATATCATTTGCATAATAAGTTGGAACACAGTGTAGAGCTAATAGAGTTATACATGCATCACTTCGTTAGTGCCAAAGCATTACCTTGTTCATAGAGATGGGCATAGAAACCACAACATTCTTCACGTGCGACTTCCCAACCTGAGTATTTCAGCACCATGGAGAGCGACTGCAGAGGCAGAAGTTGCAGCAGAGCGACCCGTGTCACGACACCCATGATTCCTCAATGCTGATGGCATCACACGTTTAACCAATCAGGGATGTTCAGCACTAAATCTCCATCCTGACGGCACCCTGGAACATGGGGAGCGCTGCCTCGGTTGCAGGCTGTTGTTTTTAATACTGTGAATTTGGACATTGCCCACATCTATGCACATTGTATACATCGATGCACACTGGTTTTATTGGCTTTTTATCATCTATTTATCATCTGGGCGCTATTTATTTATTTATCATCTGTTTATACTGTAAATTTGCACATTGCCCTCATCTATGCACATTGTATATATCGATGCACACTGGTTTTATTGGTTTTTTGCACATTGTTTTTTTGCACATTGGTACTTAGATCTTTAGATCTCGAGGGTCATCTTTATTCTTTATTTTTGATTTACTTATTCTTTATTTTTGATTTACTTAATCTTGTACTCTGTGGATACTGCTGGAAACTGTGAATTTCCTTCGGGATGAATAAAGTATCTATCTATCTATCTATCTATCTATCTATCTTTTGGCGCTCAGGAATTTGAACCCCAAGGGCCAAAAGACGGACTGGTTCCTCCGATGAAAACCCCTTTGGAAGACAGTGCCTCCTGTGGAAAAGGGGCAAAGTTAGTGAATCAATCAATCAATAAAGAAACATAAAAAAATACAAAGAAACTCTTGGATAACCACATTAAAGCTTACGGCAAAAAATAGGCTAGTGATAGAGAAATGCTGAATTTTTGAATGTGAAACGCTGAATTTTTTCTTCAACCCAGGAGCAAAATAGAGCACGTAGAGAGGGAACACAGTTGTGGAAAAAGCTCCAGAGGCCCAAGTCAAGTCTATTGCCAGGCAACACACACACACACACACACACACACGCAAAAAGCCATCCATCTAGCAGGGGGCCGCGCGTTGAGGCTGTGTAGATCATGTACACTCTCGGCACCCTGCAGCTGTGACAACATATGGAGCTACGTTCGCCAGCCAACGTGCAACATGTCATTAAACAGCATTATTAAAATCACGTACAACAGCGGGGTGTCAATGAGAGCTCGGCTGGTGCAACATGATTGCTTCATTAATTGTTTTTTTCCTTTTTTTGACGGCAATTTGTTTCACGGGAAGTGCATGCCGTTGCTTTTTGCCATTATGGTGTTGGATGGCGGATAGTAAAGATGGTTTATTCATCTCAAAATTGACTAATTAGGTTTTAGGATGTGTATGAGTGTGTGTGTGTGTGTGTGTGTGTAATGTGATTATATTGGGGAAGCAGGTGCAGCAGCAGGTATTCACATCAAAGTCACATCAAAGTGGTGTGTTTACTTCCACTCAAACACCAACACGCTGGGTGGACGAGACGTTTGAGGGACTGTCGCCGTTCCTTCGTTTTATTAAATAAGAAATACCAAGTATATATAAACTCAAATATTTATAACCATATTTTAGGGAATAGTATTTGAGTTACACAGTTTTTCTTTGATATCACACCGGACTTAACTAAGCAATTCACTGTAATAAACATCAGTTTGTATATTTAATATTTTTTTCTGAAGTGTCAGTATATATCGAGGCATGATATTGAAACTTGTACTCATGAACATTGTGATATTTAATTTTTCTCCAGCGTCCATCCTCTTGAAAACTTCTTGACTGAGACAATATGCTTCTACCAGTCCCTTCTTAAGTCATGCAGGGTAATTCAGGTATTAAACTACACAATATTTCGTCATGTCAGATCAGGTGTTGATTGTAACATAAATTTTCGCCATGTCTCGGCTAAGGAAGAAAACACTCGACATGTTTCACCCCGACCAATCAGCACACGGTGTATTTCAGTCTGTAGTGCGATGTCCACAGGTGATGGTGGAGAATCACAACCAGAATCAGAGTCAGAAATACTTTATTGATCCTTGAGGGGAAACTGAGTTGAGGATCAATAGATGAAAAGTGAGAAACATGACAGAGGAGTGAATAAAAGCCAAAAAAACGTATCATTCGATGATATCCTGTGCTTTATGTTGGGGCATTGTGGGCCATCCGGACATCAAATCTCATTTCTTGGGACATTTTGCACCATCCACATTTAAATCCACCTGAATGTCGTTCTCAAACTTCATATTCAGGCAAAACATGGGACATTTTTAGGAATTTGCCATCAACATTTTGTCAAAATGGGCCTGACTTTGTAAAAGTGTCGGCTTATATATCGGGGAAACTGAGGTACCACATTCGTTGTGTTTAAAAAGCCACAGCTTGACAAAAATCCCCTCAGAGCAAATCCATTTGAACTCAATTACGTGCTTCTTGGTACACTCCAAAGTCGGGGTTAATCAGGATTTCTTCCAAGATCCAAAGCCGTTAAACACCTTTTCGAAAAGGGAGAAGAAGAACCCCTCGAGGTCTGAAGAAGCTCCAGTAGTTAGAAACCCTCTTGAGTTCCTCTGTGGTTACAGTCTTAAGAAGTGCTCGTGGTTCCTTGAAGCCGTTTTACTTTATAGCGCGCCAACAGCGAGTATCAAAGACTTCGGCTTCATCTTTTCATGTCAAAGGTCCAACTTGTGGTGCAAGCTGCCTCTGGCGCACAGCAAAACCAATCTCTCTCCGACAACAAAAAGCTAATATCTTTCCTTTAAAGATTCAAAGTCGCTGTATCAAAACATGCAGACACAGTACAAATAACTGTGTAATCTCACCACTTTGTGCATGCTAGTCCAGTAAGGCCGTGTGTAAAACAATCCCTTTGAGCGGAGACCTTGTAATGGGACATGCCCTTGGCAGATGGTTGCAGTGGGAGCCGCTGTACAAGTGCCCCCCTCATGCATTTATCTTACATGTGTGCTGCATTAATCCTGCACGCAGCTCCGGCTTGAATACTAAACAGTGGAAACAAACTGGTTAAAAAACATCTCAGGGTGCCTGGCTCGTTTGAAGCAGTTGTTTCAACACCGGGAGCGTTTTGCCCCACAGATCGGTCCATTGGGCCACGTGTGAACACAGAAAAGGTGGTTCCGGCTTGCTACCAATCGAACCTTGGAGTGGTTTGTTTGCAGTGAAAATGTAATCGGACCTAACAGACTCACTGCTGCCATGAAAGAACTTGTGTTGAGATGATAAACATGTCCGAGTCTGAAATCGTAAATCAGATTTGTTTCTCAAATCAGATCTTTAAGACAGACCGTCCACACTGTCATTTACAGCTGATCAGATCTGATTTGTGTCCAGACATCACTATTATATCTGCACGGGTTGCTATGGTAACAATGTATAGGTCCAGTTCCTACATGTCTACACACGCAAACACGAGTCCATATCCGTTTAACTGTAAAAAAAAAAAAAAAAAAAAATTAAATGAATTACTCTGTTTTTACTTTTTCTTTCTCTTTTTTGTGGCTTTTCAGAGACAGTTCTTTGTGGAGTGTGTTTTTGTTAATTATCATGTTAGTCCCATAGTGACTAGAATAACAGCATGGCAGGTACAAAAGTAAAGAATAATTTCAATAAAATAATCCATTTGTTCAGTCGTTGTCACATGAATTTAGCTCCACCTTAACTTGACCTGGCCACACCTGTCTTCCTGAAAAGTACATGGCGGAGAATTAGAGAGCTACAACTAGAAAACTTTGATATTTTTGAGGATCTGAAGGAAGAAGAAATCAGTTTAGCGATGCTGTTGAACTGCACGGGAGTGGGTTTCTGCTTTGAAGACGTGTTTTGGGAGATTTTTTTTTTGCATGTGAATTTATTTCTCGAGTCATTTCTTTGATGCTTTCGCTGGTTTTCTTCAACATAAGAAGTTAAGATGGACTCGGTAAGATCGATCCCGTTGGTTAATTCTCTTTCAAACACGGACAGTAATTGACCCGCAGAGTGAATGTTCTCCTGCATGTGTGCGTTGTGTGTATGCAGCGGGTAATAATCTATGGTAAAATGACTCATTTGGCTCTACAGTCGTTTAATGGGTGGAGGAAATTCCCCACAGATAGGTGTGATAGATGTGGGCAATTACAGGCCTTGAAATTACTGCAGGGCTACGGAGAGAGAGGCAGCGGCGTGATACAGAGCCAGTAAAGAAGGCAAGCGTGAACCTACAGCTTAATATCTCTGAATTATTGCAAGAATACACATAAAAACCTTCATCAAAATTAGTAAATATACACCAAGAAAAATAAAAGTGCCAGCTGGAACCTGGAGAGGCTCCTCAGCTGTGAGAGAATCGTTTCATGGTTGCATAAAGGACTTGACAGAACCATTTCTTTACAGGGTTTAAAGGTTCCTCAAAGAACCATGAAAAAAAAAATCTGTTCTCTGATGTTTCTTCATAGTGCAACCAACCATTTACATTTCCAATAAATGGTTCTTTAAGGTTCCTCAAAGACCCATCCAATCACAGTTTTTGGAACTGTAACCAAAAAAGTTCTCAAAAATTTTCACCGTTTTCAAAATGGTTCTTGGTGGAGCCAGTTGGTTCAAATGAAGAACCCTTTCTGTAATAATTTTGTGATTCTTTCGCTGTATTTTATCTTACTTTTTATTCATTCTAATTCTATTGATTTTACTGTTTGTTTGCTTTGAAAGTCTGTTTTATTATTTTTATTACTATTATTTTTAATTGTATTTTATTTAAATTTTTTTATTAATTGTTTGCTTTTTAACTCTTTAAAGTGCTTTGTATCTTGTTTTGAAAAGTGCTATATAAATAAAGATATTGTTATTATTATTATTATTATTTTCAATCTTTTACAGATTTGATAAACAGATGAATAGATGGATTTACTTTACTGAAGTTGTGAAGTTGTTGTGTTACAGCAGCAGGTTGCACATTAACAGCAGCACACAGGATATAGCTATCAACAGGAGAAGACAGAAATATATATATATATGTCTCATTTTACAGCCATTATTTTTAGGTGTGTACAGGAATTTGTCTTGGAGACTTATGGCACGTGGACATTTTGACAGCCTCTGCATTATAACGAGAGACGAGCCTGAAAATACACGGAGAGTGCAGGATGTAAAATGAACTGTACATCACTTTATATAGATATGTATGCTATGTATGTTGAGGCGCGATGGCACAGAGCGGCTGCACTTTACTGTTCATGTCCAGCTATTTATGTCTTATCTTAAATGCTTTTTTCGGACGTTGCCTCTTATAAATTTTGCAATTCATAACCATAGTAATTGATTTTTTTCCCACTTTTATTTCTGTGCTCGTAACACAGAATTCCATTTCATTTCTTTTTTTTCGTACAAATGGCAAATAAGCTGGAATATAAAAAGCAATATAATAACCTTGATCAAACTGCAGCATTACAGCAAAGTGCAGTGAGTGAACAGCAGGACATTAGCAGAGGCTGGAGGTAGAATGAGCTACATGAAAATATTATGAGCTCTTATAGAGATTCCTGCGCCTGAAAAGTTTCAGAGTGCACCAAGACAGTGAGGGGGGGGTTACCCACCTGGAAAATTTTAATGAGATAACAAGTGGCCTCGGTCTGAAAGGCCCAACTCTGTCAGAGTGGTTTAAAGCTGCAATACACTTCCATAGCATAATAATAAATATATAGGAGGAAATTTGCATTGTCAGTGTGTCTGTCTGCCTGTGACGCCGTGTGTTCATCTGAAATGGACTTCTCAGTGTTGTTGGGTTTTGTGCTGTGTACCCTTGCAAGGAGGTATGACAGATAAAACAAAAGTATGGCTAATGTTGACGCTGCTATTTTATTATTATTATTATTATTACAAGCTGCTCTCATTCGCCCTTCTGTTTCAGTAACATCTGTGGAGGCTTATATTAATGATTAATAATTAACACAACACAATGTAACTCGACCTTACAGACAAAGGCAGGCAGTTATTATTTATGATTTATTGGACACAATGTACACTATATGGGCAAAAGTATTGTTCCACACCTCTTAATCAGTGAATTCAGGTGTAACAAGTCAGCTGCTGAAGTTTCTTCCCTCCTAGATATTCCACCATCAGCTGGAAGTGGGATTATTGCAAAGTGGAAGCATTTAGGAACCACAGCGACTCAGCCACCAGGGGGCAGCACCACGTAAAGTGACAGAGCGGGGTCGCCGAGCGCAGTGTATCTCTGTCTCCTCTTGCCTCCAATGTTTTTGGACAAGGCACTTAAAGGTAGAATGAGCAGGATTTGTTGGTTGTGGTTTGTAAACTCAACATTCAAAGTCCCTGGCGAAGCTAATCTGCCAGGAGTTCAGAGTTTTCATTTCCTAGGATGGCGACGGAACGCCCAAAATGTAACATCTCCATCCTGGGAAAAGAATTAGGCAAACCAGCACCTCCCTGTCCAACAGAAAACAGGAACAGCGTGTCACTCTTCATCCCCCTCATTCACTCTCATTGTGGAACGAGCTTTGTCCGCCTCCTTAGATTTCCTTTATTGCATCATTTTCGTAGCTTCCTATTGGATGTCGTGCCATTGAGCTAGCACCGAGCTGCGCTGTGATTGGCTGGGAGCTATACACACCCACTGCCCAAAGGCCAACGCCCAGAAATCCAGGCAGAGGGCGAGATCTGTGCAGACACACACCGACACACACTTCTAGTGGCTCATGAGTGATGATTTAGAGGGATTATTTCTGTATGACTATGCATTTTATTCAGGAAAATCCTACTCGTTCTGCCTTTAACCACCAACAGTCCAGTGTCAGTACAAATCCAGTTGCACCAGGCGTGTGTGTGCAGCGCCGGGTAATTACATCCGCCTGCTTCCCTTGGCAACTGGTCGCCGTGACCACAGCTGCAAGTCAGTCACTCTGAAGCTCAGTCATTATCAACATTTTCACTTTCAGCAATCTTCCCCAAACACAATGCTGCCATGCTCTTGTTGTTAGCTCCATGTGCAGAACAGTTTTTACTCTTACTTCTACTTTCACTTTACATTTTTTTTTTCTTCCCCGGGCTATTTCACTGATTAATTCTCTGCAGAAACTGATAGGTTGTAAATATTCATTATTTCCCAAGGGGGGAGGAAGAAGCATTTGCAACAAAAAAATAAACCATTTGTGTATTAAAATATACATTTATTCACATTTCACAATTTTTTCCCCCCACCCCCAATAACATCATTTCACACTCCCCGGTGTGATAAGGGCTGTAAATGAACTATGTATTCTGGGTGAGCATTAACAATCACATGGCTGTCCTTTAACAGCATGAAAATAACATCCAGGCAGGCCGCGCTATCTCACATGAACAACTTCTGGAAAACAGCGGTCTAACAAGACGTGTAACTTGGAAGAGGAATATTAATAAAAACTATCTTCTCGCTCATAACCCACTGCTGTTGTATTCAAAATCCAGGCAGGTGTCCTCCGCTTTCCACCACTATTAAATAATTACACTTCAGCCCCCCCACCACCGCTGTGATGGTTTAATTTGCTCACCCTGCATGGTGGATACTGGTTGCATTATAAAAGAGGCTGTGGTATATAAAATAGTGTGTTAGCTATCTGCTGCAGTCGCTGAGCATCGTGTGGAAAACAACCACCAGGCCATTATATTTTCACTGAAGCACTCATTTGTAATTTCCCTTTTCCAAAAACATGACTTTTTATCTTACATACATCAGTCTGATAGGGCGTAGTATGATGATAGCACTGATATCAAGCTAATATTGTCATTTTATTAAATATTGATATCAACCAGTCATTTTTTCCTCCCTGACCAGCTCCAGAAAGACCTGTAAAACTTGTATTTGTAATGATAATTTAAAAAAGATGAAGTACAGCAACAATAATAATAATAATAAGCATAAGTAAGTGTAAGTGTAAGCATCCAGAATTTCCCTGGTTGCGATCAATAAAGTATATCTATCTATCTATCTATCTATCTATCTATCTATCTATCTATCTATCTAATAATAGCAATAACAATAGAAATAATAATAAGTGGCAACAGCAGTAATAATAATAATATATAATATCATATCCATTCATTTAATCATTCTAGAGTAGCCTATTTTCTGTACATTATGGAGAAGAGTAATTATTAGCTTTCTTCTCTCTGTTTTTCTTTTTCTTTATTTTTTGGCCTGAAATCGGTCAAATTTGACGATTCTGAGTGGATATCGACACGTGATATCGATGATCATACTGCATATACTGCAGTATATCATCACTCTAATGTACAGGATCAATTTGTGACATTAACATTTACTCCAGGTCGAAAAGCAGCAGGGTAAGGTAAAGGTAAAGTCAGTTTAGGTGGGTTTCCCCTCCGCGCCACTACAGAATTTTCGGGGGGTTACCCCGTCGATGAAAACTACCTGGAGGCGAGTTGTCTGTCCGGCGCCCCCCTCGGACAGGCCCCAGCTGCCTCTCTTCCCCATCGGCGCCGCGCTGTGAATGTAGAGCCGGTTCACCCACGGAGGATTTTGGACGCGAAAGCCTGAAGCTCTCATCCGGTAGTCAGTGGTCCGGCCCGGCTGAGCTGAACGGCGGGCAGCGGCGTGTCGGAGCTCAGATATCCGGGCGGCAGCTGCGTTTTTGTCCGCCTCCTCCACGGGCTTGTTGGGTCAGGGAACGGAGGGATGCGCAAAGAGTCCCTGAACGCCACAAAGAACTTCACCAGGCTGCAGCGCTGACAGCAACAGGACCCTCCTGTTGATTCACAGGGAGCATCTCGTGTGTGTGCGTGTGTGCATGTTGTTTTTATTATTTTCTTTTCTTTTCTTTTATATCCCCTTATTCACATTTCTGGAATATCCGACCTCACTGTCACCTTTATGGCAAAGTTCCTAGCTGAATTACTGGGATGCACACTTCCAGACAAGGGCACCCCGCCTTTGTTCGAGGTAAGGATTCTCATGTGTACTTTTTTAAATTGTGATTTTAAATGCCTCACACTAATTTACAAGGCGATGCAGTCGTTTCAAGCCCATGTCCATGGGCTGCGGGCTGCCTCTTGACTCCACAGTTCTCTATGGCAACAGGAGGCTGAGGCTTTGTTCGTCAGGGTGATTGACAGTTGCTCTGCTGTCATGCAGTTCATTAAGAGTGATCCCCGCTGCTTGACACGATGCTGTACCCAGTCATTTAGTCTGCTGGTATGGTGATCAAATGTTGTTCAACAAACATTTATGCCACATATCACCGCGGGCTGTGCCTTCGTGCGCATTATTTGCGTTTTTAACCTCATTTAAATCACTATAATGAGCTTATAATATGATTAGGGCTCACAGTGAGACTGTGGAGCTCCATAATGAGTTGAAACTTAAAGGTGTTTTATTTCTTTTTCCATGCTGTCACTCCAACAGGAATTTGAGATGTAGATATATGTGCGCTGTGAAATCTTCCTTAACATGTTTTCTAGGATTATTTTTTTTCTGGTGTGCCTGTCTTGTAAATCGCACTGCATGTGATGCCAGCAAGTGGTGTCTTGCAAGGAATGGCAGAGACTCAAGGGCTGCTTGTATTTGGGTCAGTGTGCCACACACTGTGCCACACGCACACTCACACATGCACTCACACACATTCACTCTCTCGCTTTCCCTCTGTGCACCTGTTCTGCAGGCCGTGCCAGAGAGCTGTCTCCTTATCTTCAACTCTACAGGGGCTGCTGGATACAAGCACACACTCTTAATTAACGAGGTTCTGTGTAGTACCTGAGAACGGTTCTTTGGGCTTGTCCTGTGGCAGAACTCGGGTCGAACCCATTTCAGAAATGTCCTGGTTTGCACTGGATTCTTTATTCGGCTGTGCCAGTTTTTTTTTTCTCAACAAAGCAGATGGCGCTTGCGTCTCCGTTGAGAGCCACCAGGTCAGTGGGGCTCAGATCTGGTCCTGGAGGTCCAGAGTCCAAACTACCTCGCTAGGAAGTTTATTAAGCTGCCAAAACAGGGACTGATTTGACCTGCAGCTCTCTGCCTGGGAGGATAAACACCCTGCAGGACTCTGGACCTCCAGGACCGGATTGGAGTCCAACTGCAACAGCCCTGAAAGACTCCTTCACTCTATAGAATACGGAAACAAATAAATCTAGCTGTATATGCCAAATTGTGTGTTTTCCTGCATGTGCAATGGACACAAATTGTCCATTTTTCATGACAATTAGCACAACCTTATAAGTAATGTATTTGATGTATTGGAAGTATTTTTCATGCCTGTACCATGTATCGTGAGGTAGTATAAAGAGCCACAAAGCCTGCATTAGGATGTAGGGTTGGTGTTATATCGCTCAGTCGACGAGACTTTCACTCAGGCGACTTGGGTTTGAGCGACCCAACCTAAACCAAGTGGGTTTTGCTGCCGAAAAACATAACCTTTCCCCACCTGGATGCACATTTTTGTTGCCTAAAGCTACAGAAATTCAGCCCCTCTGGAAGTTTCTGGTAAAGTAAAATTCATGTTCACGGACAGGAATTCAATTTGTGTCAAAATATATGAACCAAAAAAAAAAAAAAAAAATGGACAACTCGTATCCGTGGAGGTGAATGTGTAAATTAAATTTCATGACTTGCCTGAGACAGGGTTGGTATGTGTGCAGGAGGCGGTGATATATGATGTAATGTTCATTATAGCCATTTGGAAAAGCATTTGGAAACAGGTTCACACATCCTGTAATTGCTAGGAGAGACTCCCTATAGAGAGGTGTGATCGATGTGATGATGCTATTTCAGGTTCAGCAGTTACTGCATCTCTCCAGCAGACTGTGTGGAGGAGGACACACACATACACTTAATAAAAGGCAGTAAAAATGCTATTTGTACACTGGCTTCATCTCTATAGGAAGCCACAGCGCCCTGAATAGAGATGCAATTATCCAGCACACAGTGTGTCTGTGACCCCAGTCCTGTACCTGCTGTACATTTATCTTTGTGACCAGCACCAGAAAAAGTCCTTGAATTCTTTCCTTAAAGGGCCATTCCACTGATTTTGCATGTTCAGTCTCCATGGTTTCCATTCATTCCGCTACGATAGGAAAATGAACTTTCAGAGACTTCAGACTTTCTTCACACCAGTTTTCCATCAGCGGAATAAAGTCCTTCATGATAGTTTTCCTAAAAGCAGCAGCACTGTTGGGTTTTCAGGACTTGAAATTGCAGCGGACTGAAACTCTCGCTCCCTCCGCCGGGGAAAATAGTCCCTGTGGAAACATTTGCCTCACACAGCCAATTATCAGCTGTGTGGTTTCTGTTGTGAAATCGTTAGTAGCCTCACATTAAAATGGTTTGTTGCAATGCAAAATGTGTATAAAATGTAATAAATAGGCCATAGGTCTTTTTTTAAGTAAATGTAGCAACACCATAACAACATAAAATACTGCATTAAAGGTAAAAGTCCTGCACTAAACATGTTCCTTCAGTACAAGTATAGCAGTATTCTCAGTAAAATGTAGTTAAGTATGAAAAGTAAAAGTCGTCATTGTGATGAATGGTGACAAATTCTTGATGCATTAACCTGTGAGAGGTATTTTAATGATGCAGCTCTAATGGCTCCACATCCTGTTGGCTGGTTTACGCCCTAATAAATGCAGACCATCTGATGTTTTGCGTGGAAAAGCTTCTCCAAAGTAACTTCTGCAAGATTTCCTTCTGAAACATAGAAAAGGAAAATAGAAAGTCTCTCTAAAATGGAAACACTCATTAAAGTGCCTGTCGCCGACATGAAAACGTAAATGTCGCTAATTAGTTTCCACCTCTGTCAGTGACTCCGCCGAAGTTTCGACGGAGGAGGAGGAGTCGGCGGCGGCAGCGTGTGAATCAACACGATGATGATTTATTGTGTGTCGGCGTAGTAAAACGGCATTTTTCCTTCATTTTCCAAACGCTGATTGCCGGGAGAGCACCCACTCGCTCTTGGCCGCGCTCCTTCTGAATGGCGGTGATGCTAATTGAGGGTGCTTACGGCGTAATTGTTTGAGTGAGTTTGAATAAAAGCTTTTTCTAAAGGGACGTTTTTTTTATGTGTCAGCCTCCTCGCGGATCACAGGGATCAGAGAGGAGCGCAGGAGCGATGAAGGGAAGTGATGGGACGGAGAAAATAAGCACATAGATTAGGTGTGTTGCCTGGATGATAATTCAGCAGTAGATTGCGAGGCATTAGTGTGGTGGCGTAAGTCGGACTCCATCAGCGGAAAAGGAAACTCGGTTCATCTTTGCATCTCTAATATTATCTTCATCTGTAATTTAATCTCATTTTAAATTGGGTTTGGAAAGCATGACATTGCGTAACACCGACTCCAAGCTCGAAACGGCTTCAAACTCATTCTTTCATCATTTTTACTCTCCTAAACACACACACACACACACACACACACACACACACACTACCATAATCCACAACCACCGCAGGATTGCCAATCCATCAGGCATCATCTCAATCTGCCTAACACACACTGTGTGTGAGTGAGGTATTAAAATCATCTCAGAAATGTGTCAGAGAGGATCGTAATCCGCTGGTAATGTCTGGGAATATGAAATGATGACCTGCTGGAGCGGACACAGATTAACTTCCCAGGCTGTTATATAAAGCATTGTGGCCGCTGGGAGTTACAGCACCGGCTCGCTCTCTCATTATGTTCTGTTGAAATGATGCATTGTTGAGGCTTTGTGAAAGTGCTGAGAGCTCAGCACGTTTTTTATTTGTTTGGTTTTTTTGTTACTTGCAGCCCTTAACATCCGAAATTAAAAGCAGCAGATTGCAGTTTTTAGATATGCAAACATTTCTCGGAGGCAGAGCTGCTCTGAGGGCAGGAATAATCTCATTATTTGAGGTAAACCCGAGGTGTTGGTTTCATATTAATAATTACATATACAGTTTGGGGATTTAGCTTTTAGCTGAGATTCAGTGAGTCTGAACGGGTGCAGCAGTAAAATAAGCTTCAGTTTGTAAACCAGCAGCGTTACAAATGGCCGAGAGTAAAAAGGATCGATTATTATACTGATGTTGTGATGCAAGGCTACATATCATGTGGGATTTTGGATATGGTAATCTGGGATATGGCATAGGTGTGGTCGATGACACTTTATTTTAGTGGGTAGTAATGGTGGATTTCATGGTAAGTTGGTGATAATTAGTGAGTAACGCACTTGAAATTTGTTTGAAACTACCCCCAAATAACATCAACATCAACATTTACCTCTGAATATTTTAGAAACTGAAATTCTACTTTTACCATGTCACCAAACTCATTCTAGATGAATATTTACAATCCATTAGATCATAAAAAAAAATATCAAACCGGGGTTGCCACTTGACATTCAGCATTCCCAGTGATGGAAAATGAATTTGTGTTTTCTATTGCATGGCTTTCCTGTTGAATTCCCACAAAGCACCCAGAGACTGCAGCTTCTTCCTTTCTTTGTGGCCTCAGCTACACCGACGGTTCAACCCAGTCAAGTTGAATGGCTGTTTGTCAGTCTTCTGCAGAGGTGCTGCATGCATAGCAACACAAAGCCTTTGTATGCAGCGCGTGGAAAAGTCAGTTAATAGGCTTAACATTATTAATCAAAAGCAGCACTGAATGTGTCTCTAATGTTGTGTCTTGTTCCAAAAAAAAAAAAAAAAAAAAAATCACTGTTCACCACATGAGGCTCACTGAGCCAACGACTGCAACATCACAGCTTTCAGCTTTGATACAGAATCACTGCAACCCTATTAAAACCAATTAATACAGGTTAATATATATATAGACATGTATATATATAGAGAGAGAGGGGTTAATATAGAGACAGGTTAATGTAGAGACAGGTTAGACAGGTTAATATAGAGACAGGTTAATATAGAAACAAATTAACATAAAGACAGGTAAATATAGAGACAGGTTAATATAGAGACAGGTTAATATAGAGATAGGTTAATATAGACAGGTTACTATAGAGACAGGTTAATATAGAGATAGGTTAGACAGGTTAATATAGAGACAGGTTAATATAGACATAAGTTAATATAGACAGGTTAATATAGAGACAGGTTAGACAGGTTAATATTGAGACAGGTTAATATAGAAACAGGTTAATATAGAGACAGATTAACATAGCAACAGGTTGATATAGAGACAAGTTAATACAGAGACAGGTTAATATAGAGATAGGTTAATATAGACAGGTTAATATAGACATAGGTTAATATAGAAACAGGTTGATATAGAGACAGATTAACATAGAGACAGGTAAATATAGACAGGTTAATATAGATATAGGTTAATATAGAAACAGGTTAATATAGAAACAGATTAACATAGAGACAGGTAAACATAGAGACAGGTAAATATAGAGACAGGTTAATATAGAGACAGATAACTATAGAAACAGGTTAATATAGAGATAGGTTAATATAGCGACAGATTAACATAGCGGCAGGTTAATATAGAGGTAGGTTAATATAGAGATAGGTTAGTATAGAGATACATTTATAGAGATAGGTTAATATAGAGACAGGTTAATAGAGGCAGGTTACTATAGAGATACATTGATAGAGATAGGTTAATATAGAAAGGTTAATATAGAGACAGGTTAATATAGAAAGGTTAATATAGAGATAGGTTAATATAGAAAGGTTAATATAGAGACAGGTTACTATAGAAAGGTTAATATAGAGATAGGTTAATATAGACATGTCAGGAGGTTGTTAGGAAGTGTCTTTGTGTCTGTAGGGTTGTGATTTAATAGCCCAAACAGGATAAGATCCACTGTTGAGGCAGCAGTGATGTATTTTTAATGCAGTCAGATTGTGTGATGAAGAGGAGCACTGATGCAGGGATTATCACACCTCAAACTGCAGCACATCATCCAACCTGAGAAACGCCGCCGCGCTGTTTTTCATCACACCTCCTTTCGTCAGCTTGCGTAAAAATGTACATCCGTGAACGCGAGTCTCTGTGAAATCCTGTTTGTTTACACACAAATTAGGTTTGGAGTCGTGCTGTATTTACCAGAGGATCGCGCTCCAGCCGGCTTAAGACAGCCATATGCTGCTTTTACAAGCTAACAGCAGCGGATAATGTCCCATAGCAAACACTTTACCTCTCTGCAAAAAAAACAAAAAAACAAAAACAAAAAACAAACGATGCCATTTTAAAGCCCTCAGTAAAGTTAATCTGTTTTTTCACACCTGGGCCGGCGCTGGAATCAAAATTTTGTCATTACAGCGCTCGAGAGGAGTTTTTCTACAAATGTGCGCCCGCTCCCTCGGAGTTAAAGCCAAGCCTTTGTTTCATCAGTGAATCTCTGTGAAGAGCGCTGTTGTTTTCTCTCTTTTAGTCTGTCTTGCTGTTTTTTTTTTTTTTTTTTTTTTTTTTTTTTTTTTTTGCTTTATCTTTCTAGCAACTTTGCCCGCGTCTTTCTTCCACTGCATTTCTTCGCCTCATGTCTGCTCTCTCGCGCTTGTATTTTCCCACATTTTCCTCTTTCAGGCTCTCTTTCTCTTTCAGTTAGTTCACATACGATCCATCCTCCTCCCTCTCTCTCTCTCTCTCTCTCTCTCTCTCTCTCTTTTTATTTTTTTTCTTTGCAGCCTTTAAGGGGAAGCTTTATTCATGCCTGGGAGCTTGTTGTCTCGAGCGCCATGCGGTTTTCAAAGGGAGAAGAGAAAAGATTAACATCAGTGTACACTCGAGGCCCGTCTCTCCGTGCCTTTGAAAAGACGTCTGCGCCAGTGGAGAGAAAATCTAAAGACGCGTTCGTAAGCAGAGGAATGTTTGGAAAGAAAAGAAAAAAAAACATACAGTGGAGTTTGGGAAGCAGGTTTGGTGAGGAGGAGAGTGTGTGTGTGTCGGTGGATGTGTGTGTCGGTGGATGTGTGTGTCGGTGGATTCGGTGGCAGCTGAGCGGCGAGAGGAGCTGGTTTGTCGCTGGAGGGTTGCCAGTTTGAATCTCTGGACCAGCTGGTACACATTTAGTTGAATAAACTGAAGGAGAAGCGCTCTGTTATCAGCAGCTACTGCTGTGGTGCCCTTGAGCAAGGCACTAAAACTCCATTTGCCATCATTTGAAGACTGGTTTGTGACAGGAAAAGGACAATATATTGAAATTCTGCATCACAATCAGTGGTTTAACCCTATAAAGCCTGAACTATGAAAGAATTGGCAGAAAATTTCAATTTTTTGAAATTGAACCCTTTATTTAGTCCTATAACAAAATATATATATATATATAAAAAATTCAAAAAATATGTTATTACATGACCTTTCTGGTGTATGATATATGATATGTACTTGAAGTGCCAATGGTATGGTCCAGGGTGAACAGGGGAAGTGTTCAAAGGTATTTATAACAGTATTTTGGTCAAGTATTGTGTATCATAAATGTGTATCATATACGATACAAATGGCTTTATAGGGTTAATTATCTCACTGTTCGGTACATTACAGAGAAAGAAACACCACCATTTCCGATGTTTTCTGTATTTTGTCTTATTTACAAAAATGATAATAATAATCAGATTCAGGAACACTTTATTGATTCCCCGAGGGGACTTTAGGTCAGTTGCAGTTGCTTAATTCCCAAAAGAATAATTTAATTACATGACAGAGAAAAGAAATGACAAATACAAAAATATGTGCCTTACACCTTTGTAAAAAATATATGTGCATTATGCATAAAGAGTACAACAATAAATACAGAAATAAGACAATAGTTTTTTTTTTTGTTGTTTGTTTTTTATGTTTCGGTTTTGCAGCCCTAATCACAACACACAAATGTGACAATATGCAGAAAAATTGTGATATGAGCTACATTTGAATGTGCTGGAGGAATCACAACAGATGAGGCTCAAGCCAAGGCTGTTGCTACCAAGGTTTGTGCATTTATTTATTACATTTGTACTGTGGTTGTATCGAATCGTGAATATCATACGTTGTATTGTATTGAATCGTATCGCATCATCAGAGACTTTTATTTTAGAAAGGCAGAAAACTTGTATCTTTGAATATGACAGTGTGACTGGCTGATACTGTTCTTAGATGATGGTGCTGCCGTATTTAGCGTTTTTCAGTTTTCCCGTTGTAAAGTGATGGAGCGCCCCGACTCTTCCTGTTAAAAAAGTCTCATCTCATTAATGAGCGTATCGTCCCATCCCGAGTGTGCAACTGTGAATGTGAAGTAGAAACACTGAAGTAGATCCCTTCCTAGATTAATAAAGTGTGTAAAAACCCAAGCCGGCTGATTCCTCCAGTGCCGGCAGACTCACACCCCGCGTTCCAAATCGCATACTTCTACTTTTTACTTTTAGTATGTTCTGCAGCTGCAGTACAGTGGGACCACAGTACAAGTACAGTGGTCCCTCGTTAATCGCGGGAGTTACGCTCTAAAAATAACCCGCAATAGGCGAAATCCACGAAGTAGTCAGCTTTATGTTTTACAATTATTATAGATGTTTTAAGGCTGTAAAACCCCTCACTACACACTTTATACACTTTTCTCAGACAGGCATTAACATTTTCTCACTTTTCTCTCTTGTTTAAACTCTCAAAGTTCAAACCTTCGTAGACAAATAAGTCCAGAAAAAAAAAAAAAGCATGCAAAATTGCACAAAAAAAAATCCGCAAAACTGTGAGGCCGCGAAAGGTGAACCGCGTTATAGCGAGGGACAACTGTAGTGTAGTATGCAGTATGCATGCGTATGCATACTACTGGGACACACTACATACGTCATCCCTCAAGTCCGACCCTCTCGCTCACTTCCGCCGCCGTCCGTAGCGCCACATTTGAATGTTGTTGTCAAAATGGCGGTGCTGTTTCATACTGCGCTGTCCTCTGTCATATTTCTGATCTTCTGTCTTCCTGTCGCTGCTGCTGTCACTGAGCGAGTTTTGTGCGATGTGTGTGTCGTGTTGTCTTCCGTATGTGGGCGTGGCCTGTACACGCAACTCAGTCAGTGCGACGTAACGTCCGCTGCGCAAAGGATTGTGGGTCAGAATGGCCAGAGCAGCATGCTGACATGCATACTGTGAAATCTGACCGGATGTAGTAGAACATCCTGGTACTCTTGGCATACTGCATCTGACATACTATGTATTGAGACATACTCAATCTTTTTTATTTTTGTGTACTAAATAGTATGGTAGTATGGGTATTGGAACGCAGGGTCAGGCAGGAGGCTGAGAACATTCCCAGCATGCATTGCGACAGACAGCGACATGGCGCAGGTGTACAAGTCGAACGTCAAATCAAAACAATTTTTCAAAATAATACATTATCGCTCTGCAAAGCTGCTTTGGAGTGATATGAAAAAGATATTCCAGCTTTGATTTGCACAAAATTCATTTTCTTCTCCCCGTGCTGTACGTACGCAGCTTTTCTTCAGCGTGCTGCAGAACGTTTCATTTCACACCACCGGGACTGTGTCATTAATCTCACTGTTGATATGAAGTTACTTTTTCAGCTCACAGCTTCAGTCGTAATGTGAGAGTAGCTGAATCAGCAACAGTGTCACAGATATGTCATATATATGCACATTTATGGAGCCACATGAGAGTTAAGGTTCATTATAAATCACTAAAACATAAATAAGGAGTGTGATTTGTCTTATAAAAAAAAAACCTTAGAATACCTTATGAGTAATAATAGATAAAATAAAATAAAATATGATATGTAAAACAATGAGGTAATTGCTTAATTAATCAAGTAGCATCTGACTTGCATATAGATTTGTAGTGTTTACCACAGAAGTGCATGACAGATGAGAAGGGGTGTGTGTGTGTGTGTGTGTTTGGGGTGGGTGTTAACATGCACACACACACACACACACACACACACACACACACACACACACACACACACCCAAACTGCTCAATTTCTCTAATTTTTTCTGACTTTCCTGTCATCTACCAACAACAAAATGTCCTCCAAGATATATAATCATATGGGTTATGTGTGTGTGTGTGTGTGTGTGTGTGTGTGTGTGTGTGTGTGTGTGTGTGTGTATGATCACCTTGGCCATGTGGTTAGGCAGGAAATTATTGACTGTATGCAGACGGCAAGGACATTCTCTCCAGCAGCACAGCATATTCCTCATAATTAAATTATGGAGCTTCATCTGTTGAGACCAATTTGCAGGGATTTATTGATAATCTGTATGCCAATAAACTCAATCCTGTTATTATTACTGATGAGTCGGGGCTATAGAAGCATGTTGTTGAATATGAATCCAGTGGTTACGGGCAGGAAATAATGAGCTGGGGCTTGAATATCAATTAGCCTTTTGAATGAATAAATAAACAGACACTTACCTGTTCTTTTCTTTTCTCTTCTTGCCTCTTATCCGTCATTTGATGCACTTTGACGCTGACTCCCTGCGCTCGGTGGCGGATGAGCAAATGGAGGAAAAAAAAAGGCAACTTTGCTGGTCGAACACACGATAAAGTGATATAATGTCGCTTTAAACGCAGCGCCTGGCTCCTCACCTCAGCACCGCGTCGGAAAAAAGTTTGTACAGATTAAATTTGATTTGACTTGTTTTGGGAATGCATTTAGGAAAGAAGGAGGATAACCGTTCACCTTTTTATCATTTTTTTTAGGCTGCTTGGTTTGGCTTGAAACACAAAAACAGCTGACTTGACAGGATTGTAGTTCTTACTTTTTTAATGGAAACGAGAAGTGACAGTTCAACATGAAAAGCTGAATGTGGCTTTTGCCTCTGTGTGCCTTTGTGGAAAAGTCACTCATTCGAGCCCTTTCTCCTAAAAATGATCTTCAAACTGAATTCCTTCGTTTCAAGGCCGTGCGAGGAAGAGGAGGAGGAAGGTGGGCTGGCGGTCTGACTTTGGCTTTCACCCAGACGGGTCCAGCATCTCATGATCGTGGTGTTTGTCTTAGTGACTGTTAGGACGAATTACATGCACACAGTTCCTGTCTCGTGTTCTGCTGGCTGGTGGTTTTGGGCAGGGCCTTCTAGATTAAAGCAGGTGTGCAAGACAAGTTTTGGGCGAGGAGTGTTTGTGATGTGGACTCATGAATCATGCACAGTGACTTTCGATATTCGCATATTTTTTGGAGACCCGTCTTCCTGTTTTGTTGCCGACCACCCTGTCTGGTTTTGTTTTATGGATCGACCGACTCATACACACAAAAACCTGAACTTCCATCCATACTCCGCTTGAGCTGGTCGATAGGGATGGTACGATACCATTTTTTCCTTGCCGATCCGATTCCGATACTAAATTCTGCCTAAAAGCCGATAGTAATCCGATACCAGCGTGCTTCTGCTGTACCCTACCAACCTTACATGATATGATTGCTGTCATCAGGTTAAACCCTTTGTAAAACATCAAAGAACATACAGAGAACGAATGCCACAGAACTGTTCTTTTATTATCCAACTTAGTTTGACAGTCTAGACACTCTTAAACCGTTTTGCCAAATGGCTGACATTTTGCAACTTACCGTATTGACCCGCATAAAAGACGACCCTGATTTTAAGACGACCCCTCTTTTTCAAGACCCTTTTTTGGAAAAATACTTTTTATATGGACAAAATCTTGTTTGAATAAAAAAGCCACCGGTCGGCATCAGGCGGGCTGGCCGGTGCATCAGGCTTCGCTCTAGCTCGCTTGGCGGGGCCTCACGTGGCTCAAAGTCACTTGAGATGGCACGCCTCTGTCATGGTTTTGTCAATAACTATACTTTGCACCAAAAACAAGCGCTCCCTTACAAGGGATCTCCTACGGAAATAATAATAGCTTACTGGTGCGGCGGCGCCCTGCGTGCATCCGCATCACGTGGTGGTATCGGTGGTAGTATCGGTGCATTAACGGGCGTACTCGCCGATTCCGATATGACCAAATAAGGCTATATCGGGCACTTCCCGATACCAGTATCAGTATCGGTACCATCCCTACTGGTCGACATTAAAGACCACGCTGTCCGGCCCGTTCTCCGGTCAGGTAAGCCCAGTTGACCCAGCCGACAAAATTCCCAGCCTCTATTTTCCTCCTTTTTGTTATACACACACTAACGTTAGGCAGTGAGCGGCTCTAGACAACGTTATAATAATTCAACTGGCTCCACTTTAGGTCTTTTTATGCCCAAACATAACCTTTTTCTAACCGAAACCAAGAACTTTTGGGGCAAATTGGCTAAAATGCCACCCGATATGATATACAAGCCATGCTGATTAGAAATGCCTGAGTGATATATCAGAAACAAACATAACACACATCAAAATGCAATTTACAATGCAGTTTTAGTCGTTTGGGAACATGATTTGTAGGAGACAGGGTTGGTTATTATGTGATTAACGCTATTAATCAAAAGCAGTACTGAATGTTCTTGTTTGCTGTAATTTAGCATCATGATCCAAAAATAAATAAATAAATAAATAAATAATATGTGCGAGAACAAAGTGTGGTTCATCACAATTGTACAGCACAACAAACTGAGGCTTGCAGAATCACTGTTGTTGTGGGGGGGGGGGTCACCAAGCACAAGGTTGTATTAGCTTGTATTTGCTTTGTTTTTTGTTGACACTACAATAAATCTGTTTTTTGAAGAATAGTTTGATGTAGTTGGATTATTCAAGGTATTTCCTCGAGTTTTAGAGCTTATTTTGAGTTTCTAGTTCTTGTAAAGCTACTTTGATTGGAAATAGAACAGTGAGCAAAGAAATGTGGTCAGAGAATTATTGCTTTTAATAGCATTATTTAAAACATATGAACATGCTGAGGGCTCAACGCTGTACGGTAAGTTTCAAAGAAGCGTAAGAGAGAAAGAGGGAGATACAGTCTTGCCAGACAGTAATTTTTTCATGTCCCCTCCAGGAATTACTCTCTGAAATTTTGCTGTTTATTGCCCCCCCCCCAATAATGAAATGGGGTTTTCGCCCCTGGGAGAACCTGAGTGTCAGTCAGCAGGGACGGGACGCTCCTCGCTGCTGCAGCGCCGCTTCATTCAAGCTGCAAAGAGAAGCAGAGTTTCACGTTAAAATCTGACCCGGTGCAGCTTTAAGCTCCTTAAAGTGAGCTCCACCTGACTTTCTGAACTAGAGCTGCACTTTGCCTCCACCTGAAGGAGCCGGACTTCTGCAGAAAAACCTTCACAACATCTCCCTGTCGTCAATATCACACACTATTGTTGATTACTTTTTAAATTAATTTTGCAGCCAAATGCGATGCGTCCTTTATCTGTGTTTATCAGCAGTATTTTGCAGCTGCTGTGTGTGTGTGTGTGTGTGTGTGCGCGCGCACGGCGGTCAGACATTTTAGTTATCATCAATCTCAGCTGAGGTGAATCCTCTGAAAACCAATTACCACCGACAGATAACAAACTAATGGAAGGGCGAGCCGTCTGAAGCCAAAATGTCAGAGCTGAAACGCGGCGCGGCGGCTGATCTGGGATCTGCGTCTCGCCCCCGCTGGCTTTGTGTTCACTCTCAGCGCCGCACGCTTCACACACTCTGCCTGCACAGTTATGTGTGTGCGCCTTTGTCCTGTTACATGGGCACTTATGCCTCTTTGTAAGCATACATCTGAACGTGTGTGTGTGTGTGTGTGTGTGTACATTATGTGTTCACGATGTGGCTGTTACAAGCTAAAGCTGTTCAGGTGGATGTTTTCCATAATATGTGCGCAAAAGCATGATTTTTTTCTTTTTTTCTTTTTTGCCTCATTGAAAATCAAATCTGCATGTCCTGTGTGTGTGTGTGTATGTGTGTGTGTGTGCGTGTGTGTGTGAAGAGAAGAAAGCCAAGGTAATCTTTGCTTGTGATAATTTAAAAGGCCTCTGTCGCTATGACAACCGCTGCAAACACTGTGCAAGCCGGCCTTTCTTTTGGATTGGAAGTCATTTTCAGAAACGGTTAGCGGAGGATGAAGCGAGGACGGTCTGGTTTCCACTCTGATACAAAAAAAAAAAAAAAAAAAAAAAAAAAGTTACCTCACCAAGTTGATGTTTCCTTGCCTGTTCACTCGTTTTACATTTAAATCTTTTACACTGAAGGCAACATGGCGGCTGACCGAAGCATGCAGGGCAGTCCCTAATGTGCTTTTATTTTGAAGCTTGGCAGCAATAATTTGATGGTATTCAAAGCTTCGATAACTTTTTTTTTTTGCCAACAACATGTTTCAGCACGTGGTGTGAGTGTGTGTGTGTGTGTGTGTGTGTGTGTGCAGTCAAACATGTAGGCTGGGTAAACAGCTGAATAAGCGTTATATGCATTATAAAAAGTGAAAATATTTTTAACTTTTTCCGTCCTCCACCATGGAATCTACAATCTATTATTTAGGAATCTATTATTTAGGAGGCCTACATCAAAAAACAGGAAATATAACAGAAAATATGGAGGATTTGGACACTGAGAGGATCATCATCCAGGTGCACAAACACCCTGAATTAGGAGAAATGAACGTTTTAATTTGCAACAACAGTCAGTCAAGGACAATAAAGGCTTTCTGTCCTATTCTATTCTGTTGCTGCTGTCACTATCGAATAAAACAGAAACGCCAAAAAACAATTTCTTCAACAAAAGAGGAATGAAGAAATGAGGGGAAAAAACAGAAAAAAAAAAAAAAAAAAGATGACAGGCAACACGGCTGAATTGGACGGAAACCAAATGAGATCAAGACTCAGCAGGGAGCCGAAACGCACACACATGGATAACAAAAATAAAAGAATAAAAAAAAATAAATAAAGGACAAAAAGCTGTTGGATCCTGCAGCAACAATTTAAAACGTGTGTAACTTTTTGTATGGCACCTAATTGGAAGCTGGGAATTCGCCAGTAGTAGCTGCTACTATTCTGCAAAATCGGGACCTAAATTTCTTAAAGCTGTTAGCTGAGGGGGGAAAAATAATGTTTCCGAAGCTCTTTCATGATTTTTTACCGTACCATAATGTCATATTCTCACTCGGGTTCGCCTCTTCCTGCACATTTCTGTGTGTGAAGCGGCTCCTGGCAGCCCAGATGGAGGGGAAGTGAGAGTCTGCAAGTGTGGAGAACAGAAAAGGAAAGCGAGCTCGTGAATTCTGCTCAGGTTTTACAGTTTTGATCTGATCATCGCACGTCAGGTGTTTCTGGCCCAGTGAAATCCCAGTCTCCCGTATTCTGCCGTAAATATCCTCTCCTATAAATCAACCTGTGGGCCGGGACTGACCTGCCTTTTGAGGGGTCGTGAGACGGTTATAAAACATACAGACAGATATTACTAATTTAGAAATACAGCACATTTTCAATCCCGTCTTTGCACTGTTCTTTTTTTGTGTTATTCTCCATAGGCTTCTACAAAACCATGTGAAATAACCGCAAAAAAAGGGTGAAATAAAAATCCTCAGGCGGTCCCACAGTTCATCGTTGGTGCACGCAGATCACGCCGACTGAAATCGTATTATCTTCAGGCTTTTTCAGGGGTCGCAGGCCGCTATAAATCACCAGCACGGGCAGATAGACCGGCTCGAAGCGAGGGAGAGATCGTGTTTTACTGTAGTGCCGAGTTACCGAGAGGAAGTTCAGCCTCACAACTGGCTGACAGCTGCAGGTTGATATGTCTAAATGTGGAGTATATATATATATATATATATATATATATATATATATATACAGTATATGTATGTATAGGGATATAGTGCGATACCTTGTTTTGAATGTGAAGTCCTGACATCCTGCTCAGGATTCATGTCACCGTGTGAGTTGTCACCGTGTTCCTGCACTAATGTCGCCAAGAAAAAAACATTCATGTTCATCTGTTGTTTGCTCCACATACAAGAAAATAGCAGAGGAATAACAAAAAGCAAAAAAAAAAAAAAAAAAAAAAATAGGGGTCTTAAAGGAGGTCCTATACTGATCTACACAAACGTATCACAAAATACCATAAACTATTTAACAAAGGACTATATGTAGCACAAAGTACCATTAAAAAAAAAAAAGAAGTACATACTGTAAGAGCCTTTAAGCACCACAAAGTGTATCACAAAGAAACCACAAGGTTTACCTCAAAGTATTTAAAGGGCCATACCACTGATTTTGACTGCAGTTTTCCCTCATTTTACTTTGCAACAAATCATGCAGGGAAACTAAACATTTCACAATATAAAATCAACATAACATTCAGAAATCACACAGCTGATAATTGGCTATGGAAAGAAAGCGTTTCCCTGGGGACTATTTTCCCTGGTGGAGGGAGCGTTTACTTCGCCCCCAGTTTCAAAAAGTCAGATCAAAACCAAACAGTGCTGCTTTTTTTTTTTTTTTAAAGGAAAACTCATGATGAGGACTTTATTACAGTGAAGGCATACTGGTGTGAAGAACGTCTGAATTCTCTGAAAGTTCATTTTCATATCATGAAAATAACACAAAATAGTTATAGAAAATAAATTTTCAAAGTAATTTAAGACTGAGATTAAATACAAGTAGTTGTGCATCATCACCTTGAAGACAATATTTTAAGACATTTAAAAATGCGTAGCTTGTGCTAAAATACAGATCACTGAGTAAAAATCTAGTATGATAAACATTATATTCTAAACATTATGAATGAAGGGCAGTTTCAGCTGATGACATATATTGTGTAAAGAAAGCCAAAAAACAAAACTAGAACAGATTCAGTATTTAAATCAATCCAGGATGATGTCACTAAGCTTAAGTTCTTCAGAGATCAGACTTCAAAAGATCAAACAGAAACAAAGCCAAGAGACAGGAGGATGGGAGGAAGACAACAGGCGTTTTATCTAATTCTTCATTTGGAGATAAATTAGAAAAAGAGAAAAAAAATTTGACATCAAAACACAACAGTGCTGCTGATTTTAGGAAAACTAACGTGCAGGACTTTATTACAGTGATGGAAAACCGGTGTGAAGAAAGTCTGAAGTCCTTGAAAGTTCATTTTCATATCGTAGTGGGATGAATGGAAACCAGCGGCTGGAGAAAATGGGGAAAAAAACGTTATCGGACATCTAAAATATGACTGCTTGCTTTTGGAGTTTATACATTTTGTAGATGTTACACTGAACATGCAAAATCACAGGGATGGTCCTTTAAAAGCACCGACCAGCGGCCCGTTAAATACCAGCAAGAACCACCGAGCAGAGAGACGGAGGAAAGCGCCTGGCTTTGATCAGAAGATGATTCGTGGTGTTTGTTTTATCCTGCTTGGAGCGCCGGGTGGGTGGAGTTTAACCACCTCAGGACACATCAGATCGTGTCAACAGAGAAATATTAATTAGCTGTCAGGAAGTCTAAATGTTCTGACAGGTGTTTCATGGCCCTGTGTGGCAAAAACGGCCTCATCTTAAAGGGACAGTTCACCCAAATGACGTAAAAAGTGATTTTCCCCACCTACCCTTAGTGCAGTCTGTCCGTTCAGTTTCTGTGTGATTTGGTGAAGTTTCCAGTCTGTCTCCCTTATGTGTGGAGCGAGAACTCTTTCCAGTGTTAATAACAAGGTTACCCAACATAACTCACAACTTTTGGAAGGCTTTAGTTTCCTGCTGAGTTCCAAGTCCTGACTGTAAACATTGATTACTTTAAGGTTTGAGTTCAGGTTGAGGATGGTGAGATTTAAAGGAGCAATAAGTGAGATTTTTCTGCACAAAATGACAGTAATAATAACTTCTGTTGACGTTACAGGACGTCCTACAGGCTGCTGATAGAGCTCAGTGCCAGCAGGGGTCATATGTCACTTGATTTGCCCTTTAAAATTAGATTTGTTTTGATTCAGTCAGGGCAGAAGGAGCGAATATGGAAATGAAAGGTCCTGGAAAGTACAGGAGTGTGGTACTATTCTGTGTGTGTGTGTGTGTGTGTGAGTTTTGTGGTCTGCTGTGTGTGTTTTATAGCGGCAGCTGTCTGGCCTGTCAGGAGCTGTGCAGAAAGAAAGGAGGTCGCTGCGAGTGTGTGATCAGAAGATCTGAGTCGGAAAGAGAATCCAAAAGAACTGCAAGATCCACCATGAAATGACAAACACAGGCTTCCGCTCACACACACACACACACACACACACACACTGAAACTCCCACACACATACCTGCACACACAGAAGTACACACACACGTAAAAACAGTGTGATATAATGAAAATGTTTGACTCGGCCCTCTCCCCGTTTGATCCGTCCTGTTAACAAACAAGACTTGTTTGCTGATGGTTTTGCTTTAGTGAAACACACACACACACACACACGTACACACACGTGTAACACAGTCTCACGGCATTAAACATTTAAAAGCCACATCATTTCCTCTCACAGAGCCACTCTGGCAGTGGTTTCAGACGTCCTCCTCCTTGCTTCACCCTGCAGACACACACTCTGCAGTCTCACACAGCAGAAACAAATCAGGATCCTGCATCAGGACCAGCGCTGGCCCACTGAACTGGCGGCCCACAGGCCATTGTAGTAATATTTTATGAAAAATATTTGTTAATGGCAATTTTACGGGGTTTTGAATGGGCGTGAATGGGATGTAAACCTTTGTTCAGTGTCTATAGCCGTTTAGTGTCTGCATCAACGTGTTTTTATTCCCATTCTGAAGTATCACATTATAAAAAGTTGAAACCTTAATTTTGCAAATAAAGTGCTTATGCTCACTTGAGGTATTTTTTTGCCTTTTTCAAAAAAGAGTTAATGCACTAAATTGGAGATGGAAATACAGTATTTCCATTATGAGGACGTAGACGGCAGTTTGTAATTCCAACATCATGTGACTGCAGCGGGGAGGGAGGGAGTGACTTTGGGCTCTGAATAAAAGCTGAACTTGAACTTATCACGATAATTCGCATAGCTTAGTTGATAGCTCAGTTGATGGAAAGCCGCATTAATTCCCGTTTTCTTTTATCGGATTTTCCAAATGTGCTTAGAATATGTGAAACGTCTTGGATGGAAACCCAGAGGTGCAGCCTCCAGTGTGCATGTCTTCAAACTCAGAGCCAGAACAAAAACATGCATTCGGTGTTTCCACTGCAGAATTTAATCCTTGTCAACATGGAAAATCCTCTGAAACCGCATTTAGACCATGATGAGACTCTAAAACTCTCAATTTAAAGCCAGGTTAATGAAGGTTAATGAAACACTTTTAGGCGTATCAGCTCTTTAAAGGAGAGGGACACATCTCACCTGTTCATTGGAAGGGAAAACCCGGTGCACATTCAGCCTCTAAATGAAGCAATAATCTACAAAAGCATTATTACATGATGAAAATAATGAATAGGAGATAAATAGCATGTCACTGCAGGTTTTCCAGATGGTTTTAAGACAGGAACCTCCATCATATCGACAACATGGCTGGTCAAGAGCTGATATTTATTAAAAGGCCGTATCAACAAAGTCTTCAGCAGGCCCAACCCTGACGCTGGCCACAGTTTGGAGGGAGCAGCTGCGAGGAGAGGGCCACCTCGCAGGGCTAATCAAATGCAAGCAGCCCTCTTTGTTTTCTCTGTTCGTCCTCCCTGCGAAGATGCCTCTCGCCTCTGGGTTTTGTGTTTTCCCCGGGATAAAGAGGCTCGTGATTCGCTGATGAACTCGAGCAAGGCAAGGTCGAGCGTTCGTCAGGAGGCGGAGAGCGATAAGGAGTCGTCTGAGGAGATAAAGAGCCGCACCGGAAGCGTGTTAACCCTCTCGCACAAAGACGCCTTTGTTTGTCGTGAGGAGGGAGACAGCGTGGAGCGGAGTGCGAGGAAGGACTGAAGGACGAGGACAAAAAAAAGGAGGAGAGGGTTAACTTGTCGTCTTATTTTCAGACCCCCTCCTTGCCAACAGTGATGCTCTTGTACAGTTTTGACATTCATCTATCTTTGATATGATTTAATAGAAACAACAGTGACCGTGAGGACATCATTTTCATGGAGCAGCCCAACATTTTTCTTTTCTCTCTTGGGATACGAGATGAAGTGCCTGGCTAAAGGACACTTCGGCCACAGATATCGAAGGAGTCATGTATGCACTCCCTGAGATTTTTCCTGCCGGTCGGAGATATCAAACCGGCAACCTTCTGGTCACATCCCTGCTTCTCTAACCTTGAGGTCACAGCTGCCGTCTTGTCCTTCATTTCCTGGTGAAGTCACACAGAGTGATGAGGCGCTCGAGCAAACCTAAATCTCTCCTTTTGTAGTCCTTCAGGCCGGCGTTTGGTCTTGGGTTTGCTCATCGGGGTCTCATTTTCCCCTGTAGGATGTTGGATGCGGATGCAGCAGGATAAAAAAAAGGCCATTCAAGGCTGCATGTTTTCTGGTCTGAATCCTGGAAAACTTGGAAAAACCTGCGCAGCTGCAGCAGAAGACTGCGGCTCTATCAAAGAAGCAGGATAAAAAGAAAGATTGTGGGCTTAATTGTGCACCATGTTAGATATTTATTCTCAACTGTGAAGATAGATAGATAGATAGATAGATAGATAGATAGATAGATACTTTATTCATCCCGAAGGAAATTCACAGTTTTCAACAGTATCCACAGATTACAAGATTAAATAAATAAAAAAAAAAGAATAAAAGATGACACCAGAGATCTAAGTAACCAATGTGCAAAAAACCGTGTGCATAGATGTATACAATGTGCATAGATGTGGGCAATGTGCAAATTTACAGTATAAACAGATGATAAATAGCAGCAAGCAATATATACACTATAAACAAGGAATATATAAAAAATAGAAATATGAAATATGAACAATTTAAACCGCTGTGAATTTCCTTTGTCAGACTTAAAAATGTCAAAATTTTGAAAAAAGTTTACGATTTTGAGTTTCACAAACACCCGTTTTCATTGTTTTTCCAAGTCGAGTCAATTTTTCTCCAATAACTATCACAACACCATCATTTTTTATACTTGAATACTTGAAGCTTTTGGAGAATCTGGCTCATGTTGTCATTAAAAATTACTGACAGGAAATACCTTCACCGTCACGACACATTTCTCACATTTTCCCACCAATATCAATAAGCACCAATGACAAATCTGCATGCACTGAACCCTCTGGCTTGCCATACTTGTCTGCTCTGTAGTATTTTTGCCTAGGAATAGTTATTTTGTAGACGTAGAGTCACAGAGTTCTGCTCGACCAGCCCATAAATAAAGGTTATAAAACAGCCAAGACAGCAGACAGGAAAATAAGGAGGGAGGAATCAGAGGCACTGAAACCGCGAGGACACTCCTGTGCCGCCTCATGTCTCGACAAACAATAACGCACAATGTTTCTCGTCGGCGTTCGTGACATGCCTCGCTGTCTGACAGTTTGCCTGCGTGTGTGTGTGTGTGTGTGTGTGTGTGTCCTTGTATGCCTTGTGTCTTGTTAATCAGGAACAAAGTGTCTGCTCTGTGCTGCCACGGTTGCAGTGGAAAGTTAATCAGCGGAAGGTCCCTTTAAAGCGAGCTGTCAGTCACTCCTGCCAGCTAATCAGCGCGGCTTTTCCCCGGCTGGCGAAGGACGCGGCGTGTCGATGAAGGCTGTCATCAGAGCCTCAGCTCGCTCTCTGACAAACAGACGCACTTTCACAAAAAAATTTAAAAAATAATAAAATAAAAAAACCAGGAGAGGCACAAATGTAGCGCAAACAAAAACAACCTTCTGCTGCTCTTTTCCCATTTATCCAGTGCTATTTGTGATATATACAATGTGTAGGCCTACATTATATTTTAGAAAACTACAATAACTCTTAGTATCCAAATTCATTGTCCATTAATAAATTGTGCATTATAGATAGATAGATAGATTACTTTATTAATCCCCAAGGGGAAAATTAAAATGTCACAAGCAGCAGCAGAAGGAAGAAATACATGACAATGGAGAGAAAAACAACACAAATCATGGGACACAGAAGTAAAAATACATAAAAACACTGATTTTCTACATTATTCTACATTAGTGAGGGTAAATGGGTAAAAGCTGGATAATTGGTTTGGAAATGTGCAGGTTTGTGAGTTTGTGTGTGTAAATGTAAATAAGAAACATCAAATTAAGATGAAAAACTTGACTTTTATGTCATAAATGCTTATTTTTAATGCCCCCTCAGAAAGCCCCCTGATATTCACACCACCAGGGGGCAGTGTGCGACACATTTCCAACGCCTGGGCAGCAGTCGATGTGTGTGTGTGTCGCCCACTGCTGTGAGGGCTGATGGGTAATGACTCAACCACTGAGCCCTGAGGAGGCAGGCATTTAAACCGCCGTGACCTTTGACACTGAATACTTTATTGATTCTGTGAGGGAAATTATTTTTGCAACAGCAAAGTGGGGGAAAAGCAAGATAAAAAGACACAATACACACACACATAACTGGTGCGTGTCTCTGTGTGTGTGTCTCTGTGTGTGTGTGTGTGTGTGTGTGTGTGTTCAGTCTAGACTGAGCAAAATAAGTGAAGTGGAAGTGGAGCATCCAAGCAGGACAAAGTGATTACTGAAAACACTTGAACAGTCCCTGACTACACAACACAGAGTGAACCGTCTGTACGTCCTGTTGTCCGTCATACTGCGGATTTGCGTGTTTTTAAAAATGATTTGTGAATGTCATACAGGCTTTATGCAGCGGTGCAGACGGGTAACTGTGTCAGAGCAGGAAACAAAGGGTGGTTACAGGCTGCATGACTGAAGAAACGAAGAACACAGCCATGTAAGAGAGGGCTGGAGGGATGATCATCATGTGTTTGGAGGCATTTATTAAACCTTCTCTGAAGCACAGAACAATTTAAAAACCACTATTACATGGCTAGATCTAAAGGACATATTAAATACAGTCGTGGCAGGTTTCAGCCTGGCTTCTCCCCCCCAGTTCTTCAGGGTTGATATTTTTGTCCACTGGTCTGCAGCCGTTTTCTCTGTTTATTCTCAAAATCCTATTGCTGTCAGTAGCAGTGGCCTGACTTTTCCACTAGGTGGGGCTGTGGTTCTTGGTAGCTCTGCGTGTTTAGACTGTGTCCATGCTGCTGGTGGCGAGCAGCTAGCCTAGAAGTTTTTTTTGTTTTTTTTTTAAGTTTTAAAAAGTATATTTTGGTGGTGACTCAGCAGCTGCTTTCACTTTACAATCATCACCACGGCCCTTAACAAAGGGTCACCGGTACGATTACTTTTCCTAAAATCGCCTGATCTGTCGACATTGCTTGGGCGTAAAATTTTGCCGCTCCATATCCAGTGATTTTCGGCGAGCGGTGTCAACCAATCAGCTTCCGCCAGAAAAAGCCCAACATGCTACACACCAAAAAAAGCACACAGACAAAAAGTATAGGCAGAGCTTTTTCAGTCGTCATCGCACACTTCTGTAATAATGATTGATTTATGTGAGAGCAACAATTGAATTTGTACAAACCCACAATGCAACAACAACAGGATAATTTTTACTCAAGACTAATAGACTAATATCTGATACCAAAAGACCTGAGTAACATGTTAAGAAGGATTTTACATGAAATATTTTGTCCGGTGGCCTCCAAACTACAATGTTCAGTAAAAGTAATGGACTGGCGAGGACTGGCTTCTCGGTATCTCGGCTCAATAGCTAGTTTTACTGGTGGTTTCAGTATTGGCATGAAAAATAAACAATATCTGTATCCTAGTCATCAGTATGAAAAGACATGTACCTGTTTGATGGTTTGACATGTTTCTGTCTTTTAAATGAAGAATTAAAACACCGAGAAATCAAATAGAACTTTTTTTTTTTTTTTTTTTTTTTTTTTTAAATGTTTATTCAGGCTTTTTTTTCTAACTGGATGACATCCAGTGTTTAATAAAACATTAATATTGACACACGGAACCCTGATGGGAAACAAACATCAAAATAACTCCGTCATATCAGTGCAAACTTCAAAGGGAAGGGGTCAAGGGGATAAGGAGAGAAGGATAGGAAAGGAAGGAAGGGAAAGGCAGAAGGAAGGAAAAGCTGTCGGTCAGTTTTCGCAGGGCGAGACAAGGAACGGAGCGACGGGGAGTTTCACACGCCACAGAGTCCTGGTCCGTATCTCACACACCCTAACCCAACCAACACACACCACCCCTCCCCTGACTGGCCTGTGGGGGGCGCTGCAGGTACAGGTGAAAACAAGGTGACTGGGTCAGACGGGGATGCTTCATTTGTGTGGGATGACGTGTTTTCTGTTGTTGGCAGAGGAAACGTGTATGAGTGTGTGTGTGTGTGTGTGTGTGTATTGAAATCCTGGAAAAGTAGACTAAAGACACAGTGTCCTATATCAGCGCAGGAAAAAGAAGCTGGTGTCTGTGATATGTCAACACACACACACACACACACTCACACTCACACACAGTGTTTTGATAAAGCTGACACACAGCTATCTCCCCCTGTCCCTTCCTGCTCTGTGTTTTTCCACCATTTTAAGCTGATGACCGCGCTCGGCATCGCCAGAACTATTTGTACATAGAGTTCATTTCTGATTTCAGAGGAGCGTTATCAACGCTCACAAACCAAACAGTGTCACTGGACCTCCAGCCAATCAGAGCAGTGAAATATGCAACACAGCGCTGAGTCACTGTTGAGCTTTAAGGACAGTTTACAGCCTGTTGTTATTTACTGGTTGGAGCTTTCTACATTTCTGTACGTGCCCAAAATAAGCTCCTCCTCTGCTCATCACTTCAGCTTCGATCAAAGCGTCTCTGAAACGTCACTTTCTGCAGATAAACTTATCCAAATCTCAGCTCAATCGCACGAGTGCCTGTGTGGCTGCTCTCAGCTCTACGGCGACAGGAAAAAGTTCACTCAAAGCAGCGTAGGGGAGACTGGGGTAAGATGAGCCATTTTTCATATTTAGGATCACTACATCAAGGCAATCATAGTTTTGTCGCTAACTAATATATCTGCATATATTTCAGGATGTTGTGCATCTCTTCAAACAAACAGAATGAGTGTAAACATAACTGTTTCCATAATATAGCATGTCCAAAAAAAGTGGTCTCGTGGCACAACTTACCCCGTGTATGGGGTAAGTTGAGCATAGGAGCGGGGTAAGTTGAGCCGTATCCCTACTCACCCACCCACCCTCCTCCCCACCTCCACCCCACCCCTCCCTCACCTTCTCCCTCCCTAAATAACAGTCACTTCTTCACATTCATGTGTATTTTTATTTATTAAACACAATCCAACAGGTACAATAAACAGCTGTTCTAACATGCCTTAAAGTGCGCTTGGGAAGAGAACATTAACAGCTGTGTTTCTGGAAAGAAAACACTAGAACACTAGTTTCTTGGTGTCCTTGCTGACAGTAAGCTCAGGTATGAACATATGAACGTAACACATTTGTGGTGGTCACCATTGGCCACCACATAGCTCCGCCCCTGGCTTTCACTCAATATTCCACCTGTCGAGGCTGCAGGGGAACACAAATTGCTCAGACCTCCTTGCTGTACCACCAACTCTGTGAGGTCTGGGGAGTTTTAGAGATTTAATATTTAACCCTCGTAAAGGCTTAAAGGGTCAAAACGGCCTGAGCGTCCGCGAGTCTTTTTTCCGGGGTCCTGTGGCGCGCCCATGCCTCGCCTTCGGCTCCACGGCAGCAGTTGTGGCCTCCAGAACTCCCCCATGCCCCTGGACCCCCCGGCCTTGGCCCCGAACACGCCGCAGGACGTAGGAGCCGGTGGCTCAACTTACTCCTACTGGCTCAACTTACCCCTGGCCAAATGGCTCAACTTACCCCAGAGCTACCATTTTGACTTTTTTAGTCCCCACAGCTAAAATGGTGCACTTTTATGCTAGGTTTATGACCTCATGTTGTAGCTCATAGATACCACAACTGATGTATAAAACAAATTTAAAATGATCTGTTTTGGTCTTAACACAATTCTCATGAAACTGATGATAGACTAAATTCACTTTCAAGAGTAAAAAATGTTTTTTTGGAAATAAATGTCTAACCACTTTACCCATGTGGTTCTTACCTTCACAGACTCCATGAAATGATGCCTTCCTCCTAAATATTTGGTCATATGATCAATATTTGTTACCGTTTCCTAGCAACAGGGGGTGGCTCAACTTACCCTTTGGCTCAACTTACCCCAGTCTCCCCTACCGTGCAGCTGAAAGTCTTCAGTTTCACCACATTTTCAAATTAGAGCTCAGAGGCAAAATAATGCCAAGTTGTTCAGTTCAAATCTAATCCAACAGGAGCCTTGTGAGAGTGAAATGCATCCCTCATTTCCATCTTTCAGAGTTTTCCACAAACGATCTTTGGTGAACCAGGAAGCAGGACAGACGCTGTGTGTTTACGAATGGAGTTTGAGCTCTCAGACGCCCTCTAGTGGTCAGAAATCTCACCCAGGACTGACTGAAGTGAAGAGCCTTGGGACTCGGCGAATAAAAGACACGGGGCGTTTCTCAGTTCGTGTTCTTGTCTGTGCTTTCGTTCTTGCGGACATGTGAAACGTCATCAGTCGCGACCCGAGTCCAAAGTTCTCATCTGACCAAGTTCAGTCCAAATTCCTGGAGGTGACTTGTGTGGACTTGGAGCAGCCAGGTATCCCAACATGCATTTCGCACCAACCAGTGGCGATGGCGGCAACACCGGAGGAGAGAACTCATAACTGTAAAATTGATATCTTAGCCCATGAAAATGAGAACGAGGCAGAGTTGTAGTCATTATTATAACATCAATAGTACCTCTCCGAGCTGTAGGCTGTAATTTATTTAAATGAAATTAGCTAAATTAAATGGAATTTATTTATGAAAATGGAGGGGGCAGAGTAGTGTTTATATCATTTTTCTTTTTTTTTTTTTTATCATAAACATTACAGGATATCTGGTTATATTAAATATTGCCAAGACAGTTGAGATGGAGAAGTCCTCAAGTTCGCTGCTGTTCCAGTTGCAGAACGACCGTCCGTCCTCCAATACCCTTTTTCCACCAAACCGGTTCCAGGGCTGGTTCGGAGCTGGTGCCTGACTTAGCACCAGTTTTTTGGTTTTCCACCGCCCAAGCACCGGCCAAACTGGTTCCAAACCGGTTCCAAGCAAGCACCAGCAGCGAGCAGGGGTTAAACTGGAGCCAGAGAAAGAACCGATGACGCGACCCACCGCGCGACCCACGTGATCACGTTTCCCACTGACGTAATGACGTGGCTCTGACTTGGCTCCGCTTGGCTCTTGGCCGGTGGAAAAGCAAACCGGTTCTTTGTTGGCACCAGTTAAGCACTGGCTCTAGCACCAGCTCCGAACTAGCACCAGGTGTTTTTTGGTGGAAAAGGGGCACAAGTCTGTACTCGACCTCGCCAAGTCCCAACTTCAAAGTCCGCAAGTCCGAACTTGGCGAACTTGGTATGAGTCTACGTGGTTCTCCGTTCACTGACCTTGAACATCTGAGTGTCAGGGTGGCGTCTTCAGGTGTAAGATGGAAAACCGTTGAGGAGAATGCGGCAGTGATGGAACTGTAGAAGAGATGGAGACGGTGATGTACGCTGGGAGACAGAGGAGAATCTCCATCTGCGCCGTTCAACACGCTGCGCGGTTACTCTGCAAACACTGGCTGCCTGTTGATGGAGTGAGGCGGCTTTCATATCGGAGGAATCCCAGGCTGAGCTCGGTCCAGATCCAGCATGCATCTCAACTCTGTGTAAATAAGCTTTTGGCTGCTGTTTGATTCCAGAGAGACTCGTTCACATGAATAGCAATGAGATATTCTAGATGCACTCTGCATTCGAGAAGAGGATCCCCCCCCCCACTCACCATTCATATGCACACAGCGGTCTCACATACACACAGGTGAATTGGCACTCGCACACACACACATGCACACAACCGTTTATGCACACACACATACACACCTACTGCAGGCATTCACACACTTGCACACATTTACAGAGGGGGTCCCTTGTAAATATGCGCATGTTAATACCGGCTGTAGTCACAGGCAATCAGCCAGGTCTCCGAGTGTTTGCTCTTGCTGAATTTAGCACCGAGCGGGATTCAAGGTGAGGTTAGTGTGCCGAGGACAGACGGGGAAAAAAAAGAAAAACAATACCGGCTCAGGTGAGATTCATACCTGAAGACGTTTGGGAGTTTTTTCAGAGGAAGTCACTGCCTGCGACGACGTGGCATTCACTGTGTCAACTCTGGAAAATGGACGCTAACAAGAGGAAACGAATTTTCCTCGAGGGGGAAACCGAAAGAGTGTGCAGCGCTATTTGCTCAAGCAGTTAAAAAAAAAAAAAAAAAAAACTGCTGTTGGTTCAATTCTTCACAACAAAAGGCGTCACCTGCGCTGAAATCAGAGAAACGGCCGTGAAAAGATGCTTAAATTTCCGACATTCCTTCACAAGCCAGAGCTCATTTTCAAAGCAGTTCCAACTCGAAATAAGCGCAGCATTGTTGGATGTAATTGGTGTCGGAAAATCCACTGAATAAATAAAGGTTTAATAAACTCCGAGGGCTTAGAGGAGGAGAAAACCTTGATTATTTTCTCCCAAACTAGTCCCAGTAGTGGAAGTGCAGCGGTATTTCAGACGTAAGCCGTGCCCACATCGAGAAACACACACATGCGGCAGCTCTGACTGACCCACTTCACTGGTGTCACTAAGTCCACGCCTGAGCCTCTAACCAATGACATCGCGGCTCATGTTAATGCTGTTTGTCAACACCGCAGAGAGGTCGCCCGGTTGACCTTGACCTGTGAGGCGGCTGACTCTCCCCGCAGGAGTGCCGTGACCCCCCCGACACCTCAGAGCTCATTACTATCACAGGATTGATCCGCCCTGAGAGCCCATGTGACCTCGCCGCCCTCTGGGACGGGCGAGCAGGTCGATGTGAGACGACGGACGGTCGCCTCGGTGTCACGAGGGCGAGGGGATGAACCTCAGCTCTGACCCACATGAGTTCACGGAGTGGATATCTTTCTTTTTCAACTATTCAAAATGAAAGCAAATTTCTCACTCATGTCACATATTGGCATCATAGATTGACGATCAGTTTAGGTGTCAACATTAATTTTGTTCTGTTCTGTAATGCGCTCTTTCCTCCTCTCTCTTTCCTGTTTTTCCCATCTTTCAACCCCCCTCTGAAGCGCCTCGAGATCATTTCTGTTATGACTTCACACTATACAAAAAAATCAAAATTGAAATTGAAATTAATTGTGAGCATACCGTCAGCAACATAAGGAACAATGAGTCGTCTCTGAGTTCTTCACGATCAGAAATGTCCTCTGAAGAAGAAAATCATTGTACAAATAATAATAATAAAAAAAGATATAGATATAGATACTGTATGTATGGTAAGAAACCACATTGTTTGACACCGCGTACTCACATACTCTAAATCAAATCACACCCCACTTCCTTTATGTAGCACTTTTAATGGAAAATTGCAATACAAGGTGAAAGTAGAACAATACGATGAAGATACAGCCACGCATAAGGAATGATCTATGCTCTATAACTGGATAAATGATTGTCTGGATATTTGAGAGATGTTTTTGAATGTGTTTCCTCCCAACACAGATCTAGAATCAGGTTCCTCTAATACTATTTGTGAAACGTTAAAAAGAAAAAAAAATGATCATGAATCAGCAGTCAGGAAATAAAGTTAGGCCTAATTTATGCTTTATTTGTGTGAAATATCCCCAAAATTATCATCCGTTTGGCCACTTTTTGGCATTATTGATCGTAAATCGTACAGAGGGCAAAGTCCTCGTACAAATCTGATAATTATCGTACATATGTTTGTGTTTTTTCGTTACAGAAAGTTGCTCCAATCAGCTCTATTCAGTTTCCTGTCAGCGACCAATCACATGCTGCAGTCTCTGTATGTCCCGCCTACTGATGTAACACTTTTTCTTCTTCTTATTTTTTTTTTTTTTGAAAGCTGGTCCGACAAAGGAAGCTTTCAAGTCATCATTTTGGGTTCTGATCACGTCCCATGAGACTTTGTCATTATTTTTGACAGTTTATAGACTAAATGAATAAGCGATTGATTGAAAACAGGAGATGAATCGACAATGAAAGCAGTCGTTAGTTGCAGCCCCAGTAAGAACAGAGTCTGGTTACGTGTCAGACCCAGGCGATGCTCGTGCACTTTAGTCATCAGGTTATTTGCCTTGTAGGGGCAGTTATCTGAATTCCCAAATGCCTTGTAAACCAGAAAGCCAGTTTCCACAATCAGGGCACTAAATGTTTTTTTTTTTTGTTTGTTTGTTTGTTTTTGTTTTTTTCTATTTTCAGGCTCTCTGTGATTGATTCATGTATGGAGGCTGCAAACTTTGTGCAGGCATCTGTCACCAAGAATCTACTATTTTTTTTTTTTTTTTTTTTTATGTGTTACATTTTTATGTGAAAATTTGTATTCACATGTTAATTACAATTTTTTACAACGTCTCATTTTCATTCCTCTGGGATTGTTCCAGCTCCCCTGTTGTGAGCCGGTGATCTGATCGCCTGGTGTGGCCCAGTTTTCTGTGATAGCAGTCAGCTTTAAGATTTGGATTTGTTCAACACAAACACGCACCAACACAGTCTTCCCCTTTCCCTCTTTGTGAGTAACCAAGCAACCAGCCTCTTTTCTGGTATTTTCAGCAGGGGGAGGGGGGTTGTATGAAAAAAAAAAAAAAAAACACACTTTTCAACTCTCTTTTCTTTCTCTCTCTCTATGTTCCTTCTTGATGGACAGTAACGCGTATTCGCCGTGTGTGAGTGTGTGCAGTAATCAGAGTTTGCAGCTATTCTCCCTCACAGCTGAAGTGAGTCTTCCAAAACCAATTACCACTGACAGATAACAAAACCGAGAGAGGGATGAGATGTCCAAAACCAAAGTGTCCCGCTGGTTTTGAGATCTGATGCGGAAGATATGAAGAGTTTCTCTCTCTCTCTCTCTCTCTCTCCCCGCTTCTCATTTTCCTCGCCCCACCGTCTCTTCACCTCTTCCCTCTCCTCCGATCAAAAATGTGTTCAATCACAGCCACCGCGACGCTCTCCTCTCCACAGCGTAATATTCCTCTAAAGGTCACAGCAATTGTCTGGCGGAGTTTTTAAAAAAAAAAAAAAAAAAGTCAGACAGCTGCAAACCGAAGGAAAAACACTTTTGTTTTGGCCACAGAATAAAAGCGTCTCAGAAAACCGCGGCTTTCATTCGAAACCCCGACTCTCGACCGCCGACACAGAGTTTCCCTCCCGCTAAGAATTTGATTTGATTCACTTGTTGACACAGAATGATGACAGGAGAATGCGGCGATTGGTTTTGAATCCACGGTGCTTTGGCCGAGCTGCAGGCACATCATTTATGAATGGTGTGTTTGCTCACCGATTCGCAAGGAATTAACAAGATAACGGGAGGCGTGGCGGCGGTTACCGCAGAGGATACGCAGCTCGGCTTGTGACTTTCACCCGCTGCTGCTTTGAACTCCAGGCTGGCCGGGAAAAACTGAATGATAAAGTCTTCTCTCTCTCAACCTACTCCTCAGGAATGATCTTTACCACAACTCCCTCACAGTTTGGATCGCACCTGCTCTCTTGAACCTGAACCTGAGACAATTTCATCCAATCTGACCCAACCCACCAATCAAACTAAAATGCTGAACCCAATGCGACTGGAGTCATGGTGCAGCCTCAAATCTGTGCACTTCCTTAGGAGAACCATCCGATGAGATTCATGACTTTCGTTTGCATCATCATCTGGAATGAGCCGTACGAGTTTAGTGACAGGAGCTGCGAATGCATGTAAGTGTGAGTGCTCACAATGAAGCTTTAATACTTCTGCATTCAGGTGTGAATTCCCGTACCAACCCTGTCTGCTAAAAATTATGTTTCCATACAACTAAACTGCATTTTTAATTCATGTGACGGGGAAATGTATTTTGTCGTGGATTAGACTTGTGTCACAATGTTTCACAGATACATTGCATTTTAGCCATTTATGTTGCTTTAGCCACCAAAAGTGCATGGTTAAGGTTAGGTAACAGTTAGGTTTAGGCATAAAAAACAATTGGTTGCAGTGCATATGTAATATTTGTAAAAAATTAACACCAGTGTCGCTTTGCACTGGACGAGCACCAAACCCGGATAGCCTGGATTAAAATCGATTGTTTGACCCATCTGCCGCCCCACCTGATTGCTAGTGCGGCCTTGAAATTAGGGGATTACAGCTGTTTTTGTGATACATTACAAACAAACATTATCCACAAAATACATTCCCCTGGAAACCTAATTATGAATGCAGTTTATTTGTGTGCATAAGCAAGAAAAAAGAGCGTGAAAGCTTTGGAAAAAATGAAGGTTGAAAAAAGTTATTGCTTATCATGAGTGTCTATGTGTGTTTGTGTGTGTGTGTGTGTGTGTGACAGGGAGAAAGAGAGAGAGATTATATGTGTGTTTTCATAGCGATGATTCTGTGTGTTTGCAGGATCCCTGGAAAACTAAAGTGCTAATCCCACGGGACTGGAATTATCTCGGAGCCTTAATGTAATCAAGGAATTATCACCCAACATCTTGCGTTTTATATGTGACGCATTTTCACCGGATTAACCAGAAAGTCAGAAACTCACCAGTCAGTACCTTGATAACAGCACAGGAAGAGAGTTTGTATGAGTTTTTGTAGAGAAATAAAACCACATGCTTCATCGAATGCTGCTGTGCACATCATCCACCTCATTATTTTCTCAGATTTTGTTCTTCTGATCGTTTTAATCCTCTGTGGTTATGTTTGTGACTGAACTGCACCCAAAATGCTGCTGTTTTCCACCACCGCCCCCATAATTAACCACACCCGTCTGTCCTCCGATCCATAAGAACACATGGTTCGTTTGTTCCAACCCTCAAATACGACCAACAGGAGTGTTTCTTAAATTAATAACACATGTGACCCGAAGGAGCCTCTCTAATACAACACAAAGGACCAAATCCTGAACGAGCTAGCTGTTAGCTCACAAGTTAGCTCACTAGCCGGCTAGCACAGGAAACACTGGGAATCGCTAACCAAAAAAAAAAAAAAAAAAAAAAAAAAAAACTTGGTTAAGTTTAAGAAAAGGTTATGGTTAAGATAAGGGCAACTTTTGTCATAATGGGTAAGGTTTGAAAAAGGTCAGAGGTAAGGTTAAGACCCAGTAGCTAATGTTATTTGGCTAATATTAGCAAAAGCTGGCTAACACAGGGAACACTGGAAATTGCTAATCACACACACACACACACACACACACACACACACACACACACACACACACACAAATACTTGGTTAAGGTTAGGAAAAGGTTGTGGTTAAGGTAAGGGAGACATTTGTCATAATGGTTAATAGTCCAGTAATTTTAGGCCAAAATTGGGGTCAACCTAGGACAAATTGCAAGAGAAGCAAACTCAACTGATTTTGTATCCTCAGTTTGTCCTGAGTGAGGGAAAAAAAGTCCCAAGAAATCCCATTGGTTGAAAGTTTTGAAAATCACCTATTTATGACCACATAAAAGGGGTTCAAAATTTTACTTTCAGATATCACTATAAAAATTCACAAGCTGATTACACACACAAAGACAAGAAAAAAAGTCAATTACAAGTTCTTTGAATTATTCTGTTTACACATGCATATCACACATTATCTGATTTGATATGCACTAATAAGGAATATAAGGAATAAATGCCAGAACAGATATTTAAACATTGAATTAAAAGGTTACTATATATGTAGTAACCTTGAATTAAAAGGTTACTATGTAACCTTTTAATTCACTGTTTAAAGGAGATATATTATATTAGCAAAACCTGGCTAACACTAGGAAACACTGGGAATCACTAACCACAAAAAAAAAAAAAAAAAAAAAAAAAAAAAAAAAAACTTGGTTAAGTTTAGGAAAATGTTATGGTTAAGGTAAGGGAACCGTTTGTCATAATGCTTAAGGTTTGAAAAAAGTCAGAGTTAAGGTCAAGACCCAGTAGCTATAATATTAGCAAACGCTGGCTAATGTTTGGTAACCTAACCCTCACCTTCTCCTAACCTTAACCATTATGACAAAAACATTATTGAACAATCGCTAATATTTGCTAGCTAACTTTAATACTACACCATTGTTTGTTACTATTATTATTATTTACAGGACTAGAGGTCGCTTAATTTTAAAATGTAAGTCATAATTAGCTGCTATAAAAACCACCCAGGCCATTTTTTGCTGGAGAAAAGTCTCAATCAGAGATGGGAATGATGTGTGCAAAAAATAAAGAAACTAAGAAAAATAAATAAATAAGTAACTAAATAAAAGAATACATCACCCCCAAAAAACTGATTATACACCTTCAAATTACCAAGATACTGATTTGCACATAAGGTAATATTATCACAAAATGCATGTTTTGCTGAAACATGATGGGCAGTTTGCAGTGTCATATTTTTCTAGTATACTATAGATCTATAAGTATCTGGCAGATTTTCATCCCTGACGAGCTCTGCATGTCATTAGCCGTCTGCAGGTGAAACTGGTCCTTCATGAACACGGGTTCAAGGTGGTTCTGGTCACTCAAACCCGATTTGCACGGGACCAGTTTGACCCGGGGACGTCCAGTGACGAAGATTAAAACGTTGGACCTGCACAGCTGCGTCCGGGCCCTCAGTGAATTTCATTAACCTGCGTGAGCGTGTGCAGGCCGGGAGCTGATTAATTAATCACACGACGTCCACGCGTATTACTAATCCTGTGCAAATGAGTACACGGCCAATGTGCTCATGCCTGTGTGTGTGTGTGTGTGTGTGTGTGTGTGTGTGTGTGTGTGAGGTTATATGGGTCTAACAGCCATGTGCCTGCATGAATGTGAATGTAGGCTGAGTGTGTGTGTGTGTGTGTGTGTGTCAACAGTAGAGACCCACATGCTGTAGGTTGGCTTGAGGTCCAGCATGACTGTGCATGACTGCAGCGATCAGTGCGGCTAAGAGCAAGCACTCGTGTTAGTGGGTGAGTGAGTGCATGTAGAGCGTGAAGTCACATGTTTTCTGTGTGTGTGTGTGTGTGAGTGAGTGTGTGTGTGTGTGATAGAGAAGTTGTGGAGTGTGTGGATCCAGCTCAGGTGGATCAGGAAGGGTCAGACTACAAGGCAACATTTTGAGATGGGGCAGAGTCCTGGATGGTTCGGGGCCGTTTTGTTTGCCGAGTTATAGCTGTAATTGTGGTGCGAGTGTGTGTGTGTGTGTGTTTGTGTAAGTGTGAGTGTGAGTGTAAGACTGTAATCTTTCTCCTCAAGGCCCCCCTGTCCTGCAGGTTTTTGTCCCAGCTCTTCTCTTGCACACCTGACCCAATTAAGGGCCACACACCTTCACGCACACCCTCTTCAGGTAGAGCTGTCTCAACCAATCAGCATGAAGCCCTTAAATGGATCAGCTGTCAAAGAGTAGAGCTGGGACAAAAACCTTCAGGGCTGATTTTGGAGCCACTCGTTTAAGCGTGCGTCCGTCAAAGATTGAACAGCCAATGAAAACTGAGACCAACACAGACTGAGAGTCGCTGGCTGGAGGAAAACATGCTTCCTCACACTGCTGATAGCTGCCGTTAGCCAGCTAGCGTTTGTTGCATTGATGCATAGCTTAGTCTTTGTGAAGATCCACAATGCAGAGCTCTCGTCTCCATCCATGAGCTACGCCACATTCTTCGTTTACGGTTTTACTTCTGTTTTTTTTCTGTGCAAATTGGGGGTGGGCGTTATGAAAAAAATCTTCTATCACGATATAGACCATTTTATATCACGATAACGATATACCACGATATACCACGTTATATTTTTTCATAGAATAACTTGAAAACGTATTATACAACATACCGTATTCATCCGAATATAAGACGATATTTTTTCCATTGAAAATGCCCTGAGAAAATGCCCTCGTCTAATATTGGGGGTCTAAGCAAATACACATGTATTGTACTTGCATATGTAAACCAGTAGGTAGGCTCGCCTGATGCTGCGATTACCGGCGAATGGCCGCATTGCGCAGTCAATAATCAACCATGTTGTCTGTGTCATTGTCCGTTGTGGTGCTGCAGCCGCGTATGAACAAAAGTTGATTTATAATGAAAGGTATATATGGCAGTAGGTGTGTGCCGCTCACCTGTCAGATCCGGCAGACCTGACCGGGTGGGCGTGGCACCGGCACAGTTCGATTTGGGCTTCCTGTTGGTTGCAATTGCAAGAATGATGCATTTTCTAAGCCTTCTTCCTCCTCCATGTTTTCATGTCTCTGCTTGCCCGCGTGTGTTGTTGTGTGTTGTATTCCCGCATGTGTGGTACCATGTGAATAACGTAAAGCAGTGTAGTGTCGCAAAACCAGAAACGGAGAGTCCACAGAATGGTATCTTCTTTGTGAAAATAATTTTTTATTCTTGTTTGTTTCATAATCTGAGTGCATATTGGCGACAAGTGACAACAATAACACATTCACATTAGCCGACACTGTGAAAATTCGCTTGAATTGATAAAATGGCGATAGAAATGCGATAGACATTTTTCTATTGTACCTGATATATATCGTCATATCGCCCACCACTAGTGCAAATCCCTGCACAAACAGCGGCAAGCCTAAAAGTAAATTATTATGGCATCAGCGTGTGTTCAGGTGTCGCATACCGTGGGAAAATTCACTTGCAAGAACGAAAAATGGCTTCCATCCGTCCTCTGTCTTGAGATTTGTTTTCCTCAAAGAAAGCAGTTGTGATGTTGTGCGTGCAGAAGAGACTAACACAGCCCTGGATTCTAAGATGTTAAAAAAATTATTTCTTTTATTTTACACTGAGGAGTGTAAAGTACCTTTTTTATTATTATATTATACTGTCAGGCTATTTTAGTTGACTAGTTATTATTCATTATTTCACATGCAGGTATTTATCATGCCAATAAAGCAACAGTAAACATGTCACCCCCACATATGAGATATTCATGTAGAGATGACATATTTCACAGAAACATATACTGCAAATGTGTATATTTTACTGAACCCACCGGGGTCATATCGTATGAATAAATACATAAAGCCTCGTGCAAATCTGCGCAGCCTCACACACCAAACCCGTGAATTTTGAATCTTCAGATTTACAAACTGTCCTCGGTCATAATCTTGAATCAGCTGATCGATCCGTGCCTGCAGATTTGCACGTGGATTTATGTTTTTCTGTCCAGGTCGGTTAATTAAATGAGCTTCAGTGTCATGAGAGGAACACATGAATGAAACAAGAGCCTTCGACACAATGAATTGAGTCCTCCTCACAAGGTGAGGTGTGAAGGTGTGTATCTGCCGCGTTAACGAGGTCAGAAATCATTTTTTAGTCGCCTGCGGGATTAAAACATTTCCCCTCTGCTGCATCCATCCAACGACCCCTCCGTGTTACCTCATGACCCCCCCGGGGCACCCTGAGCCTCAGGTTGAGAACCACTGCATCACTCTGAGAGCCACAAACCACCTGCTTACAGGAGAAAGTGAGTGTGTGTGTGTGTGTGTATGTGTGTGTGTGAGAGAGAGAGAGAGAGAGAGAGAGAGTGTTTTGTTGGTGTGTGCATTAATCTGGTGTTTATGTGGGTGTGTGCGTGTGTGTGTGTGTGTGTGTGTGTGTGTGTGGCAGCGATAAAGAAAACAGAGAATGTGTGTGTGCAGGGTGTAGGTGTGTGTGTGTGTGTGTGTGTGTGTGTGTGTGTGTCAGTGGGCATTTGAGAGTGGGAGAACAAAAGAGTGAGAATCACCATATCAAACCATATCTTTGTCAGTGCCAGCGAGGTGTGTGTGTGTTGTGCGTTTTTCATGTGTGAATGTGTGTGCGCGTTTGAGGGAGAGCGAGGAGAGATCACACACTGTCGGCGCAGAAGGTGTGTGTGTGTGTGTGTGCGTGTGGGTGTTTGTGTGCAATGTGTCTGTGGTTGTGTAAGCAGGAGGAGGAGGAGGAGGTCAGGGGGTAGCGAGAGTGTTTGTGTGTGTGTGTGTGTGTGTGTGTGTGTGTGTGTGTGAGTTCATTACCATTCCTGCTGGTTGTGTGTGTGTGTGTGTGTGTAAATGAGGCCTCGGGGAGCTGCGTGTCGAGCCTCTTAAAGACTCATTAGCTTCCTTGTTCCTTTGTCTCCTCCAACAAAGTCCAACACGTTCCTCTTTAAACTCGTCGCCGCTTGAAATGCAGCCGCTTTACGTTTCGCTCTGACGGCGTTTGGGTGACGCTCGTATCGCCTGCACTCGTTTTACAACGAGAAAAAAAAAAAAAAAAAACAGGGAATCAAACTCAGTGATTTGCTCAGCTCTTATTTCCCCTCCTGGAACGTTCCTACATCCCTCTTTATTCATTCACTTCTTTAACTTTTGTGGAAGTGACCACATGAGAATAGCATCTCTTTTACAAGTCCGTCCTGGCCAGGAAAGGCAGACACACACACACACACACACACACACACACACTGGGGTGGATGTGTGGGAGGTGGGACCAGACGGGGCGGGCCAGGTTCGAACAGAAATTTAGAAATCATGTTCAGGTTCGGGTCGGGTTCGGTCATGTTGGCGTCATTTTAGTGAAACTCGAGTGTAAAATAAATAAAAACGATGCACCAGCTGTCTGTTCCTGTGCAGTGCTGGAGTTTACGGGACGACACTGAAGGCAACACGTAGGATATTTCAGGCTGTAAATGTCACAGGTGGAGGTTCTTCTTACATTCACTTAAATTACTGTAATGAAGTAGTTCTTCTGTGTTATTGTACTTTTTTGAGTATTTGTAAAAGTCAGTAATTTTATTTTTACCGAAGTGCACCTTTGCTGAAGTTACTTAGCTGCATTTGAATGACATCCAGTACAGAGTCTACACGCTGTGTGAAAGCATCAGGATGTACACCTTCATAACCTGAGAGACTGTGGGGCCTTGCACAGTAAACAGCCAGTTGGCAAAGACTAGAAGAGTAATAATCTGACTTTACATATTATGGTGCAACTTATCTTTAAATTTTCAAATTTCCAATCAAAAGAATCTAGTTTGAACTTTGTGCGCTCGTCCTTTTAGAGTTTCATCTGATAAAGTCATTGTTTTTAAAAAAGCTACCTGGTGGTTTTTACTCCGAGTACATATTCATCAGAGGAGTGACTTTTTACTGTTACTTCAGTAGATTTTTACAGCAGTACTTCTACTTGAGTGTTAATTTGTAGTACTCTCTCTCTGGCTCGGCTCGGGTTTGGACATTAAAAAAAAAAAAAAAAAAAAAAATGCAAGCCTGTGGGGTTCGGGTCAGGCTCGGTTACTGTGCTCTTGGAAAAACTATGCGGCCCGATCTGCACTCTAACACACATACACACACACACACACACACACACACACATTCATGAAAATTGCATGATGCTGTTTACTAGAACATAAGCTTTGAATGTAGACTATTTTTGTTGTTTTGTTTTTTTGTTTGGAAAGCAACAATAAATGTCATCTGCTGTGTTGTATATGACATATTCATATTCATGGAGATCCCATATTGAGCAGAAACATGGCAACATATTATCACATTCAAATTTATTTCAGTTTTATTTGCATGGCATAGTGCACACATGCATGCATTATGAAATAATAATAATAAAAAAAAAAACAGAAATATTACACAACAAAAAGTGTTTCTGTATCATACAAGATGCCACTTAGTGTATAAATTAGGAAATCAATACTGTATCATGATTTCAGAATTTATTTATTTATTCATTTTCTATATTAATATCCTGTATAATCACAATAATGTATACAAAATCACCTTATATAGCCAAATTAATGTTCATCCTCTGCTTATGAATATTAATGTTTGGTGTGGTGTTAAAATCACAGTAAAAAATGAAAATTTGCATCATCAGGCTGCAGAATTGTGTGTGACGATATCCCCAAAACCATCACAATATGACTCCACTGGAGGACGATTAACGATAATATTGATTTATCACCCAGCCCTACTGTAAATGCTCATGATGAATTGAAAATCATGTCACTCTGCACATGAAAATGTACCGAAATCGTGATTATGGATAACTGATACATCCAAATTGCAGCAGCTGCAGGTTAAATGAGGCGGTATGGCATTATAATGAAGTATTGTGGAGCTAAAAAAGAAAAGAAAAAAAAGCCCTGGTGCACAAATCATATTCTGTAGATGTGAAAAAAAAAGATGGTTTAATGCAGACCCCAGAAAAAAATCCCATCATTCTCTTTTCACTGTTTTTTTTGTTGTTTTTTTTTGTCAAGCCTCCACTACATTCCTGCTCAGCAGAGGCAGAAAAACAGACTCTGTTTACACACAATGTGAAATATTGAATATGTCTGTGTACATTTTTTCCTTGACACTAACCATGATCCTCTTCTCTTTGTCTCCCTCAGTGTCGGAGTCAGCCCCACCTCGGGTTGAGGCCTTCCTCCAAACAGCGGGTAGGTAAACACTCTGACCGCCTGCATGACCGCCTGTTTCTGTTTGGCTTCCCTCGGCGCTCCTCCGCTGTGCTGTCCTCGCCGTCGAGAGCACGCCGTGTTCTCGCGGCAGCACAAAACATGTTGTGGAGTCGCCTCACATGACCGCCGCGACGGTCAAATGTCAAACGAGCCGGCGGAGCGTCAACTGCACGCGGCCGCGGCTTCAGACGGCGCTCACGCCGCTGGGCGTTTAGCTGCGTTTGGCCAAGACGCAGTGCATGTAAAGGAACACACGAACATTATATAACACTACGGTCAAAATGTCCCCGCGTGCCCTCTTCTGCCCAAAGCCTTGTGATTTCTAGTTTTTACTCTCAAAACCACAAGAATTCGGTGCTGCTTGTAAAGGAGGGTGTATCGCTGTGTTAATTTCGTCAGACGAGACGAAATCAATACTCTTAAACACTGACTGTGACGAAATTAACTTGCATTTTTTGTTGACGAAAAAAAGATGAGACGAAATCTACTTCATTAAATAAAAACTTAATAAAATGTGTCTATCCTTTTTCGTCATAGACTTACAATTACGATCCAAAAAGTGCATTCATTGGATGCGCGTTAGTTTTTTCTCCTGCGCTGGTGTGTGTGTGTGGCGCTGTCTGAAGCGTAGCGCGGCGAGAGCAAAGTTAAAACAGCAGCGCACTGACATAGATTGTATAATAAAGCGAAGAGTTGCCACTCCACTCTATTTTCACTGGCTAACAGCAGCACACTGGCTTAGCTTGTCTATTCAGAGAAGAGGTATCACTTCAGATTATTTTTCAATCTACGTTATCACATGCATACTACTGCTCATTCATTGGTAGCTGAATTGTTAGGTCTATTTGATAAGCAATTTACATTTTTAAAATAATAATAATAATTTAACATATTGTTAAATAAAAAAAAAGCCAACATGATGTGGGTCAAAGACTAAAAAAAGACTGTTGACTAAAACTAGACTAAAATAGTTTGTAATTTAGTTGACTAAAACTAGACTAAAATGCCAAGACTTTTCGTCGGCTAACGTGACTAAACAAAAAAGAATACAAGTTGACTAAATATGACTAAAACTAATAAGGGCATTTGACACAAGACTAAGACTAAAACTAAATTGAAAAATAGTCGACAAAATTAACACTGGTGTATCGCTGTGAGAGCCTGTGTTACGGGAGGTGTAAAGTTTTCCTTTTTGCTTGTGATGGCGACCGCAAGAGTGGAGGACAGATCTTCAGTTTGCAGAGTTTTTACATGTCAGATCAGTGAGGCTGCATCGACAAATTCACTCAATTTTGTCCAGAAACACGGGAAAAAGGCGATTAACAAATGAGCATAAAACCGAATGCGATATTAGAAAAAAAAATAGAGAAAAAAACAACTAAAAACTCACAAAAAATTGACGAGAAAACTGTATTTTTCTGTAATAAACTGATCGATTTAAATGTCAGGTCAGTGATGCTGGATCGACCTCAGAATTCTTCTGCTGTTGTTTAAATGCTTGTCGAAGACTTTCACAAGAATTTTTAAACTGTCAGTCCTCATGCTAACACTTTAACACACACTACAGGCAACTGGAATTGTGTCAAAAGGGAGAAAACCGACTGTTTTCTGTAGATTTGTGAAATAAAAATGTACAGCTACTGTTTTGAAGTAGCGGGGACTACTTTCTGTGTGGAAGGGAGGTGTGACGTGTGGCAGACTGTGTGCAGCTAAAAATCAGTGCACCAAAAAAAAAAATCAGCTGCTAGCATTAAAATAGCTCCAGATACAAACCTAGCTACATCAACTATTTTGAGTTATTAATGTTTAATTTTTTAAATGTGTAAATCTTAATAAATGAATAAATGAATGAAATAAATGAAGTTTAGTTAAGGGACACATTTTTTTTTTTTTTTTTTTTTTTTTTTTTTACGACCAAAAGGTTATTTTTCTTATTCTTTTATCTTATAGTCTTATATCTTTTTTTTTTTTTTTTTTTTTTTTGCCAGTGTGTATCTTCTTTCTTTTTTTTTTCTTTTTTTCTTTTTTCTTTTTTTTTTGTAGCATGGAGCACTGGAGCAAATGATGAAGTGGCCCAACAGGCTGGTTACATTTATATATTTATGTCTTTATACGGCTGATGTTTGTAGTTATAACAAAGTAAGAGAAAAAAAAACAACAGAAGTCAGGACGTGAAAGTGAACACAGAACACAGAACACACACTCCGACACCTGATACACACTCGCACCGCCTGCCAAGCGCACTGTTGACTGTGGATCAGAGTATGTGTGTGTGTGTGTGTGTGTGTGTGTTTTCTCATCTTCAAAGAAGTCCAGTGGTTGTGCTCTGTCGCTGTTAACCTCCTAAGAGCCTATGAGAGCCTCTCTGTCCACACACACACACACACACACACACAAAGACACTGCCACTGCTTTGATCTTCTCTCTGTCTGTCTGACATTCCCTCTTCCTCTCTCTCTCTCTCTCTCTCTCGCTTCCCGTCTTTCCCATGATTCAATCCAATAATCTTTATTGGCACAACAAGATTATTCTTACATGACTAAACCCATCTGTTCAACACAAATAACATCTCCGCCTGCACTAAACAAGCTAACAAACAAGCCAACAAACACAGTAATCATTATTCACGTTGGAAAGTAATAACCTTAACTTGGCTCTTTCTCTCTCTCTCTCTCTCTCTCTCTCACACACACACACACACACACAGAGCTAATCACAAGCTGTCTGGGAATGCAGCAAAAACACTTAAACTCATGTTTCATCTCGCTCTCTCTCCTCTAACGCTCTCTGTCAGTCTGGAAAGTTCACAGCGTGTGTTAAACAAACCCGGGCGGCTCTGTTATCCCGGGTTTGCGTTTGGGCGAGCGGCGCTGTCGGCCGGCCCGGTGTGGAGGCGCGGAGGTGTTGGCTCGCAGTTACCTCATCCAGCATCAAAAGAAGAGGAGAGGCACCCCGAGTCGTCACTGATCATTTGAGAAGCATGAGGTCAGCGCTGTGTTTCCCCCTGCGTCTCCACTCACGGCTGCACAGAACCCAGGAGTCACAGCAGGCCTCACCCGGGAGGGAGCCAGGAGACTGTTTTCATGCTGTTTATCTCCCAGAAAAAATATTTTGACATCACATAGAAGCTGGTATGACCGGCTGCCTGCACCGCTCCCGCTGCAGCGGACTCGGAGATCTGCATCGTGCAAAACAGACGAGGCTGAGGTTTAGTTTATTTGCAGAATGATGACAGAACTGGAATGAGACGAGAGCTAGAAAAGAGTTCATGAAAAGGTCACAGAAGTCAAGATGGCGAATAGTGACGGGGTGGAACCGGGTAGCAAACCAAATCACATCAAGTCTCAGCAAACTACAGGAACAATAAAAAGTAAAGGAAATTAATTCAAATAGGTCAAAAACAATGTAACTGTAGTGCAGAAATCAAAGTTGAGACAAGATCATACCTGCAAGGATGACACTGCTTTAGCTCTTCTCGGCCTTTTATTTTGAAACATCATGAGCCAGGATGTCACCAGTTGGCATAGCAGATGGAGCTACACCGAAAGAATAGACAATAACACACAAATAATATGAAACCATCCTTAAAAATAATACCACAACACAAAGACCACACGATAAACAACATGCAAGCAAAATAACTACATAGGGAGCATGAGGCAAACAGCGTTGCCCAAAAGCATGCTGGGAAGCTCCGCCCACCTACCCCCCCAACACGCTGCAGTGCTGGCTACTGCATTACCTGTATCTTCCGGCTGTAGTTACTAATTTGCATTAGATGTGCTGCATAGTTAGAGTGTGAACCAGACATTGAAATGCATCTTACAGGTTGGCAGGGAAAATGCGGACACGTCTGAACGCCTCCATGAGAATCAGTTAAAGTCTTTGCAGGTAAAAATGACAAAGAACTGTGCAATAAACAAGTACAATCTATTAAAAAATGATTCAAACAAATACCTCATTGCACCGGAGACGATGCAAGACAGCAGTGCACATCAACCCGAATTTAACTCTGCATGAACAACTGCATTATTAAGGCAAAATAGCTCGAAATCCCTGCAGAAAACTTTATCTTTGTGAATACGGCTTGTACTCCATCATGCCACGCCGACGCCGCCGGCGCAGCAGGTTAAAAAACATAAAGAAATAAATAAAAACTCCACCCTGCAGCGCTCCACCTCGATTCTTTGATGCACCACAGCCATGAAATCGTGGAAGTCGAGGGTTTAGTGTAGTGCATCAATAATTTAACGCTCTGAAAGCAGCCGTTCTTCACATTGATTTTTTTACTTTTCCTACTTCATAACACTTTACTGGAAATACTCACTCAAGTGCACTGTGAATGCAGGGAGCAGCAAGTTTTTTTGTTTGTTTGCTCTCACGTGATTAACGTCGCGTGTGCTGGGAAGGTGTATTTGTGGCCTTCTAGTCCACTTGTGGTGAGGAGACGTCACGTAAAACTGGCAGAAAAAGCAAAATAAAAACCAGCATTTGGTGACAAAGCTCATCGTTTTGGGTGTTTATGTCTGCAACAGGGAGTCACAATGTCCAAACCAAACATTTGAGAGCCATAATCACCTGCTGACGAATCCCTCAGCTGGACACAAGAAACATCACCGTGTGTGTGTGTGTGTGTGTCTGCATATCAGTGTCAGTCTGAAGCTATTTTGCCTGCAGCTGTGTGTGAAAAGTGGGCGTTTCAGGAGGAACAGCCCGGGCTAACACACAGCCATGGCATCTCAAGTGTTATGTAACATTTTGAACTTTATGATTTCATGATGGATGGCGTTGGTAAAGACACGGAGCAGAGCTGTGAGCGTCCAACGCCGGAGACTAATGGCTTCATGGTTGCTGGCAAATTCCCCAGGCATTATCCCGGAGGAACGTGAACCAGCGAAAGAGGAGGACAAAACCAGAACGAATACCCACAGACCTCAAGTCAGTGGAGATGGAAATTATTCATGGGAAAAGACGGTTTTCACAGCGGTGTTCTCTCAGCAGCAGACATCACAAGACCTCTCTGGTTCGGGCGGAGGTGTTTTTCACAGACGGAAACATGAAACTGCATTTGGAGCCTCGTATAAACCCATGTGGATACACACTGACGTCAAGATCACAGCCACAATAAGCTACGGTGTAATAAATAAACGAGTTCTGCTGCACGATAATAACCAAGGTTATTATAGTTCACATTTTTCATTAGTTCAGTTTTCAAAGCAGGTTTACTTGTTTCATTTAGTTTTTATTCTTTTGAAAATGCCTAGTTTTCATTTAGTTTTTATGAGTTACGTTGTTAGTTTTAGTCCTTTTTTTGTAATATGGGGTAATCAGAAAGGTCATAAAAAGTTTTGCATGAGAAAAACGCAACAAAATATCATACTATTTTTTAAAAAAATGTACAAATTTAGTTCACTTAGGACAGATGAGCAACCAAATAAATAGATAAAGATGAAAACTAACTTCTTTATTTTAGGCTAAATGGCTGTTTGAATGAACTGTTTGGACCCGAGTGTCATTTGGTTCAGCAGAAAATGCTCTATATATGCTATTTTTGAAGTATAACATTTCTGTGTTTGTTTAAAGATGGCGTAACGAAACTTGTAGAGCAAGACGTTCCTGTCGGGATCTGCTCGCAAAATCTGCCTTCTGGGAGTTGAAGTGTCAAAAGTCGAGGTCGGATCGCTTCGACCCTGGCACTGATAGATTGAGTAGAAAAGGTTGAACATTTTCAGTATATAATATGTGTATGTTCACTTTGAGTTGCGGGTGTAAATCACAAAAAAACTGGAACATTTTAGTGGCGAATGTTTAAAACCAGGACATTTTAGGGTTTTACTGATATTTGTTGGGAGTCAGGACACCCGGCTTGAAACTGGGACAATCCTGGACAAACTGGGACGTCTGGTCGCCGTGCTTAAAGCTGATTGGACACAAAGCCTTCCATCAGCCGCCATCGTTTGTGTGGTGATGTCAGTGGGAGAGAGCTCTCTGATTGGCTTGGTGAATAGCTTTAGTGGATCAAACTGCAGCTACAATCAAAGCAAAGGGTTCCCTAAAGAACCTAAAAGTGCTTATTGCTGTGCTTTGGATCGTAAAGGGACCACAGATTGAACCCCTAGTTTTCCAGAGTGTAGTTCTGCTCTCCATATATCGCTTCTCTGTATTGCCTGGTGACCTTTACCTTTTGCGTCGGGTGTTTGTTTCCAGGACATCTCCAGCGGTCAGGAACTCGATCAGGTGACCCAATTCCCTCCAGAGCGCTAAATCTGCTTCTTGCAGCGCTTTTCCCGCACGAGCCTAATTCCACTTTAATTTCCCTAGCAGACCTATGCATGCCGTCTCGACGTTAAAGCCCACAAGATCGTGTTCCAATTTAAACATTGTGTAGTCAGCTTTGTTTTCATTTTATAGTACGAGGTAAACACTCTCTGTTGCGATTATGTTTCCACTGAAAGAGCTGATCCTCAATCTGTTGCGAGTTATTTTGGGCTGAGTCTGCGGAGGGCTTTTTCGAGCCTGATGCGCCGAGCCTCAGCTGAGCGGCAAAACAATCAAGGACATATTTATTAATTATGCAATTAGATTGTGTAATTTGGGTAATGATGTAGTCTCTTGTGCCCAGGTAGGAACTTTGTGTTTTGCACTGATAAGCACATTTTTGGGCATCATCCCAAGCTCCCGCCCCGCTCTTCTCTCTTCACCAGAGCTTTTGTCTCAGTGCTTTATAACGTGGCGATTTGTTATGTGATTTTAATGTGCCCTGTCCTGTCTGCAAATCAAATTTCCCTCATGCAAAAAAAAAAAAAAAGATTTCAATAAAAAAAAAAACTGAGCTGACTTTCCAACTCATCATATTCAGAGGTCAGTTTGACATGTTGTTCGACAGTAAAGTGGATTACTGTTTTTCATCTCCAGAGATAATAACAATACCGGGAAAAATGGAATTACTGCCTCTGTGAGACGAGCATTTTAATAATAATAACATTTTGAAGATATGAGGAAAATATCTTGATCTGCTCGGATCTGGAAAGTAGATATTAAATCATGCTGGTTTAGTGGTGTATTTGCCTCCGTGCGTTCGGATTAATATTCAATCCTTTGATGAATATTTGCAGTAGTTTATGGTCACGATTCACGTCCAAACTAGCGTCTAAGCCTCAACGCAAAAGGAAGGAATCAGAAATATTTGTATTTTCTTCTGGATGGGGTGCAAACTCTCTGCAGACTCTCTTACAGCAGGCAGATGGCACAGCGCGAGAAGCCACCGAGCAGCTGGGTGAGAAAATACGACTATAGTTAGCTTATGAAACATAATCAGCCCAACATAGCCTCAGACCAAAACTTCAAAAAATAACATAAGTGGCTATAAATACATAATCAGTCACCAGCTGTGTGTTCTGATTCATTCATGACCTGATTGTGGTGAATGACGATGACGCATGTTCCATAAGGTTTTTCTTTTTTTTTTTTTTTCCTTCTCCTCGGAGCAGGACTCGGGCACTTGTTCAGATGTTACATAAACTCTGACCTGGTTCACTCACAAAGTCACACGGTGAATTCGTCAGGGCTTGTGGTCAGCGTGCAGATGGTATCCAACTTAACAAGTCTTTACGTCTGCTCAGCTCAGAGTGTTAAAATCTCACTTTGATCAGGGACCGATGATCAGATCCGACACTGAGGTGAGGAGGTTTCACGCGTTTCCGAGGGCAAAGCAACTTTTCTCGAACCAGGAGGCATCAGATTGATACAAATGGAGTTAATCAATACTTAAAGAGGTTTCCAATTGTCTAAAGAAAATTATTGTAATACATTAAACTGCATGGGGAATAAGTCTCGGCAGATGTTGATACTGTTATACTACTCTAAACTAACATTTTCAGTTGCTGCTCCTATATAATTTTTATTTTTTTCCCATAACTTCTTAGGATATAAAACGCGTCTTATACCAACTGACAGCGATGCAGAAACACACCGATGTGTTGACGAAGAATAACAAAGGATGTCATGTACATTTTTGGACATTTGGCTTCTCCCGCTTGCAGTCTGAGTCTTTTGGTTTTGACTGACTTCAGGCCAGTGAAGCATTATTATTTATTTATGGTTTATTTAATAGGGATGGACACAATGCACACAGACACAATGCAAGTATTACTGTGTTTATAATGGATGTTAATTTGCATCACCTGTCCCTAGAGGGGCTTTTGTGAAAAAAAAAAACAGAACAAAAATGAGATTTAAAAAATTTAGAAAGTAAGCTGATTGCACACATTTAGCTGTAACATATCTACTGATAATTTGAAGATGAGATGGTTATAAACAGAGGGGGAAAAAAAGTAGACATGAGTACAGGTTTGTTGCTGGATTAACCAGGATCCGGCTGCTCTTCTCTTAAAAGTGGTGAAGGTTGCAGTTAATTTCAAGTGATCAGGTAGCGAGCTGCAGGACTTTGCTCCTTTCACTAAAAAAGCTTTCTGAGCAAAAGATGTTTTTTTGCAGAATGGACCTTTACAGCTGCCACTTGAAGCTGCTCTGGCTCTGCTGCAGTGTCTCCATGTGTTTGCAGAGAGGCTGAGGAGCAAGGCAGTGATGTGGTTTTACCTCCATTGTTGCATCTTGACTCAAAACAACGAAAAAAAAAAAAAACAAATGTTTGACTTTACCGGCCTCATTGTCCTCCATGTTAACACGGCTCAGTCAAAATGTCTTGACACCAAAAGCATCACAACTGCCTGAGAAGAGTGTTGTGAGATTTTGCGGAGCGGTAGCCAAAAAACAGTCACTCATTTTATATGTTACAGATGTAGTAATGCTGAATTACACCTATTTAAGAAGATAAATACAAATTTTTATGAAGATGTATTGATATTTGGACATGTAAATCCTTAACTTACCACCTCAGGAAGGAAAAAAGCTGCCAGACTCCACAGATTTGACTTTGGGCTGTTTTATGTTGAAGTTCCCTGCTTCGCCTTTGCTTTGTTCCTCAAGCAGTCGCTGACTTTGTGAAGTTACAGAAAGGGTTCATCTCGGCGCTAACTGGTCTCAAACCTCAACAAACAGAAACAGAAGTGGGTCCAGCGTCTGGATGACATGACAGGCGTCAGTTTGAGGCGACTGGGAGAAAACCAGCAGCAGGTTGAAGTAAAAGCTCGGCCACATTTAAAAAAACACACAGATATACCTTCGAATAAAAACAGCAACAGATGAAATGAATAAGAGCAAATGTCAAGGAATCGTGTGTCACTTCATGCTAGAGTGCAACGTTGTTAGTCGTCAGCCAAATTCTGGTTTCGATGCCTTCATATATGCACACACTCCAGACTGGATTTGAGAAACGGTGTCTTCTTTGTAAATTGTTGCTCCTCATTCTGACTTTCCTCTGTCTGGGGACGCTTTCAGCTGCAGCGTGAACATCTGGCGTTTTATCATTGACTTTTTTTTTTTGTTTGCTTTTTGCAGCGTATGAACATCACCTAATGTGTGCCGACAGTGGCTGTCCCTTTCTTTAGGAGATGGTTGTTGTCCCGTGTAATTAAAGCGGTGCAGCGGAGACTTGGCCTCGCTGCCAAACAACACCTGTCTGTGCCGGGCTGCTGTTTACCTGAGCAGGACGGAGGACACTTTGGGCCAAGGCAACGGTTTCATCCTCTACACTCGGCAAACAATGGGATCTTTAGGGGGGAATACACAGAAGAAGAAGAACATTGTCAACACACTGCAAAAATGCAAAATCTTACCAAGATTATTTGCCTTATTTCAAGTCAAAAATGTCTTATTTCTAGTCAAAATATCTCATTACACTTAAAATAAGACATGATCACCTCAGAAGTAAATTGTTTTTAGAAAATTTGCTTGTTTCATTGGCAAAATTTGCCAGTGGAAAAAGTGAAAATTCACTTGAAATAAGTGAAAATTAGCTAGAAACAAGAAACAAATTTTGCCAATGAAACAAGCAAATTTTCTAAAAACAAGACAATTGTCAAGAGACAATTGTCTAAAAACAAGTCCCACCCACACTGTTTGATTGACAGGTGATCTCTGTGAAATGCAGCGTAAAAACACCGCAGCGACCAACGATTGGCGCTAAAGATGGAGACAAAAATCTGCAAAAAGAGAGCAAGAATCTCACGGATTATCCCTTTAATTAATCAGAGTGTGTGTTGTTGTCCAGCAGAAAGCAGCCTGGGTTTGCGGTGCATATCATTTCGATCAGGATGAAGTCGACGGATCAATGGGGGGTCAAAGGCCACGGGTCTGTGTTTTGGTCGTAAGCAGGGAAATGCAGCTCAGCGGGTCATCTGAGGCGTTAACATATGAAACCAGTTTGACTGAGCTGTCATAAGACCGGACTGGAGCTCTCCCAGCGGCCGCTCTCCACCGGCAGGGAACGATTCCTGAATAGCCGGGAGGTGAGGAAGGTCAAAGGTCGCAGGCAGTAGCACCGCTTCGAGGTCCAAGTCCCCGAAGCAATTATGTTATGACTGGAGATGAAAGTGCCAAGTTGAAGAGCGGCTGTTTACAGAACAAGGGTTAATGTTGTTTACTGCATGCGTGTTTATTTACCGCTCACCCCCCACCACATGATATCCTTCCTCTCCTCACTTCCACTTGCTTTTCTCTCTCTCTCTCCGTCCCTCTCAATCCTTCAATAAATACTATGGTCATCCTTTAGTCATCCTCACATCAGTCTAACCTTGTTAACAGCAAAGTTATTATAGGTTTGCATTTTTCATTAGTTTTATTTTTTGTTTTGTTTGGCTTTTTGTTTTCAGTTTCAGTTCAGCGGGTTTTAGTTTTTATTCGTTTCAGTGTAGGTCTGTTTTGGTATTGTGGGGTTTTTGTCAGGGGCAAGCTGCGAAAAGGTCAGAAAAAGTATTTCGTGGTAAAAACTCAACAAAACATCACACCATTTGAAAACGTATTCCCATAGGACAGATGAACAACCAAATAAACTGACACAGACGAAAACTAAAGACATTTTCTCAGTTATTTTAGTTTATTTTTTTAGTTTGTTTACAGTTTTGTTTTTTCGTTTTCATTGTATTTCACTTAATGAAAATGTCGTAGTCCTGATTTGACAGGCGGATCAGGGCAGCTGTATGGGACTGTACCGGACTATCGTGGTGAAGAAGGAGCTGAGATAGAAGGTGAAGCTCCCAGTTTACCAGTCAGTCTTTGTTCCAACCCTCACGCTGTGGTCACGAGCTCTGGGTAGTGACCGAAAGAACGAGATCGTGGATACAAGCGGCGGAAATGAGTTTCCTTTGCAGGGTGGCTAACTAGGGACAGGGTGAGGAACTTGGACATCCTTAAGGAGCTCGGAGTGGAGCCCCTCTGCTCCTCTGCATTGAAAGGAGCCAGCGACCAGTGGAGAAAATGTTTCAGGCACAGCCACCAGGGAGGAGATCCCAGGGCAGACCCAGGATACTGTGTCTCCTGGCTGGTCTGGGAACACCTCAGGATCCCCCAGGAGGAGCTGGTGGATGTGGCCCTGGAAAACATCGACCTGACTGACCCTCTCAGCACTGCTGCCACCAACCACCCAGTCTCGGGTGAGCGGCCAAAAATGACGATGAAAATGAAGATCTCCATTTCAGCTTTCTCCAAAAACAACGGTTTAAAAAAAAGCAAATAAAAATGTAAAAAAAAAAAAAAAAAGACGACAAACTGCAAACAGCTTGTGCAGCATAATCTAAGACAGTAACCTAAATAAACCAGCCTAGTTTATCAGACTCTTCACTTTTACTCAGTACATAACGGATGCACACCCACACCACAACAACCCTTTACACAAATCTGGTTTTCTAGTCTGGTTGTTGTAGATTTAACTATTATGTGTGTTTGTGTGTGTGTGTGTGTGTGTGTGTGTGTGTGTTTGTGTGCAGCCACAATTCCTTAACGAACCCCGATAATGGAGCCATGCCTGCTGGTAGATTTGCACTGCAAAAACGCAAAATCTTACCAAGATTATTTGTCTTATTTCAAGTCAAAAATGTCTTATTTCTAGTCAAAATATCTCATTACACTTAAAATAAGACATGATCCCCTCAGAAGTAAATTGTTTTTAGACATTTTTCACTTGTTTCAAATGAAAATTTACTTGAAACAAGTGAAAATTTGCTTGTTTCATTGGCAAAATTTGCCAGTGGAAAAAGTGAAAATTCACTTGAAATAAGTGAAAATTAGCTAGAAACAAGAAACAAATTTTGCCAATGAAACAAGCAAATTTTCACTTGAAACCAGAAACAATTGTCTAAAAACAAGTTACTTCTGAGGTGATCATGTCTTATTTTAAGTGTAATGAGATATTTTGACTAGTAATAAGACATTTTTGACTTGAAATAAGACAAATAATCTTGGTAAGATTTTGAGTTTTTGCAGTGTGTGACACCCCTGCAAAGTTTCTACCACACATCTCCTCGTCTCAGAGCAGAGCTTTGCCCTCTCTCTCTCCAGATTCCTCTGTGCAGTTTGAGGAGACTTTCACTGGGATGCAAAGATGCAGCGTTAATGGATTTGGCAGGAAATTATGGCCCAGGATTATATTTCATTTTCGAGCATGTGTGTGTGTGTGTGTATGTGTGTGTGTGTGTGTACAGACTACCTGCCAGTTCATTTTGTTTAGAGAGCAGAGTTGCTACAGTCTGGCACTGTCATTTTTATTATTTTTTTTTTTCTTTCCTTGAGGCAGCCTTCACCGATTCTCCTCATAATTCCTAAAAAGCACGCTGCGCAAATGACCTCTCGCTGCTCTTACTTCCCGACTGGTCTCTGCGCCCGCCCATTAATGTTTCACAGGACTTGGCCCGGCATTAATATCTGATCAAGATCAAGCAACATGGAGAGCAGGAGCGTGCCGGCGGGGCAGGGACACCATGCACAGCGGGTGGTGGTGGGGGTTATATGAAGAAAAAAGAAAAAAAAAAAAAAGATAAAACGTCCACTCCCATGGCCATCTGATCGAGAACAAAATGGACCAGTTATGCCGGCTTTATCTGAGGGGCTTTTAAATTCTGCTGGTGCCTTTTTGGTTTTGGGAATATTCATGCGCGGGTGGTCTGGTCTGATTCCATGTAATGACTTCCAGCATGAGGGTGTACAGTAAAGAGAGGGAGGGAGGAGGGGAGGGGAGGGGGCCGCACTCTGAAATTGTGAAATATGAGTTGATCTCTTGATCCTCGGGCTAGATAATACGAACGGCTCACAACCTCAAGGATTTAATCGGTCAAATCCCTCTTTTCCCTAATATGGCTTTAGAGGATTTCCTCTATACATTATTATGCTATTGGACAAACTCATTTCCTGACAGGAGCTTTGTTTCCTTTTTTTTTTTTTTCCCGTCAACATCATTCATGGAAGCATTGCCAAGGTCCCTCCCTCTGTGGATGCAAGCTTACACACACACATGCACACACACACACACACCCACACACATACACACACACCTTATACCTCTAGTTTGTCACCAAAGCAGACTAAATCCAAAAGCTAGCATGGCACCATCAAAATGGCCTTTCCCATTGATTTCCTGTTTCTGTGTCACTGAGAAGCAGGTTGGCTAATAGGACTGAGTTATGCAACAGCATGCAGCTGTGGGCTTTTACCCATAAATCCCTGCCAGCGCTCAACTTGAGGAGATTAAAGTTGAATGAATGCCCACCGTGACAGCGGCGCGTGGAAGTGGGAGCTGCGGGGTCATTTTCACTCCGCCGGAAGAAAAAAACTGGACTGGAAATGTGACTCTGCTTTCGCTTCGAGATAACAGGTTTAACTTTGGATTCATATTGAAGGAGACGCAGATCTAAGGCCCTGATCTGGGGTTAACTGGTCAGTTTATTCATTAATCAATCAATTAATCAGTTAAAGATTCATGGGATGCTGTAACTTGTTAAATTAACGTTGTATCTGGAGAAGGGCACATGAGTGATGAAATAATAAAAAAAAAAGATTAAATTATGAAACAAAAGGCTTGATCTCAAATCTGAAACCAAAAAATAAATAAATTAAAACATTTTAAAAATTAAAAATAAAAATGAGATGAATTGACTGAAGAATTTCTTTTTTTCAAAAGACCATAATTCTTTGTAAAATAATTAAAATAATTACTTTAAAAAATATTATGATTGACATATTATTGTCATTCATATTATTATCCTGTAATATTTAGTACTGTCAAGAGTGGATAAACTAAAAAAAAAATAATAATAATAATGGGATGTTTTCACTTGTTGAATGAATGCTGTATCTGGAGAAGGGCACACAACTGATTAAGTTAAAAAAAAAAATGCAATAATATTTTAAAAATTAAGAAACAAAAAGTTTGATCTCAAATTTGAGGCCAAAATAAATAAAATAAAATAAAATAAAAATAAATAAATGAAATGAATTTATTTATTTTAAAAGACCATAATGCCTTGTAAAATAATGAAAATAAAAAAATATATATAAATGGCATAGTATTATAATTTAAATCATGCAATATTATACCACTGTAAAACTGTAAAACCACAATAACCAGTTATTTTTGTCAAACATGTCAGCACTCAAATGTGTGTGGATTCTATTTTTACATGTGAAAACCCAAATTTGAAAATATTGGTGAATATCAGGAACTTCATGAAAAACTAAAATTTATTCGTGAATTGTTATTAGTGTCAAAGTTTTTATTTTAAGAACAGAGACGTTTACCAAAGACAAAGCAGAGAATCATGAGCATAATTAAGAAATAACAGGAACAAAGCGCGATGAGAAGATTGCTTTTTGCTTCTCAGGCTGCGGTGAAAATGAACTTTTCTCTGTGACTATTTAATTCATAAAACTCGAGAGTCTCGGCTGCTAATCACCAGAGAACTGAATCAACAGTCTGTAAAATCGCCTGTGTTTGCTCTCCATAATTCCTGCACACAAACACAGAGGAGATATTTGTTTATTGCCTCATCGTCATTCTTTCCAGCGCCGCCACAAACACAGTTAATTATATGCCTGACTAGGTGAGCCCGCCATGTTTTCTTAATCCAGTTAGTTTTCTGCACGAGGGGACTATATGACTGCATGGAGGGACACGCTCAGAGTCGACTGTTGTAAGTCTCTTTGTTGAGCGCTGGCTCGCCATCTCACTTGCAAAGGGAAGCACTTTATTCTGCTCTGTCGGCTCTTTCTTTATTTAAAGCATCGGGTTTAATTATCCTGCGTGCCGCCCACGTTCAGGTCCACATTAAACGCAGATGACGGCCGTTACTCTCTCAGCCGGCGCACCTGTCCCGCCGTCATAAATTTGGATTTTTTATTGGCATCATTATTTTTCCGAGTGCCGTCAGTTAAGGTTTGCTCGAGCCACGGTGCCCACAGCTCAGCAGGTTTCCGCCTGGTTGCTGTTTTATGCCAAAGATTTATTTATTGGAGCTTGTTCCCGTCGGTGGTGGTGAGGCGGAGCTGGCAGGGCCTTGCTCCGTGGTGAGTTTGTGGTTTTAAAAAAAAGGTGAAGTCAGAGCAAAGATGAACCACACAGTGCTGCCATCATCATCATCATCATCACGTCCTATCAAAGCTGGGAATGTTTTCTTCCATTAAATGAGCTAAACTGAAAAAAATCAATGTAGTAACTTTGGGTGGGTTTGAATCTCAGGTGGAAAAATCACTCCCTTTCTTCAGTTACGACAGTTGACGTGCCACTGAGCAAGGCACTTAAACTCTGGTTGCTTGAACTGTTGGAGCTTCTCATAGTTTGTCCCCGCTGAGTGGAGTAAATTTGAAAATGCATTTTTTTTTTGTGTCCTTGTGTTTGTCTAACATCACATTCGGCTGCAGGGAATGAATATTTTCCGACATTTCCATCAAAGTGGATACATTTTATCAAACTCTTCTAGTGCTGTAGTGTGAAGAGGGAAAGTGGAGATTTAAAGTTAAATAAATACTCCAATGTTTGTGGAAAACATCCTTTTTCTGAGCTACCCAGACTGAGACAAGATGTTCAATACCATTTTCACCTCTGAACGTCCACTGGTTCAGTTCCTATGGGTAGCATTTCGTGTTAGCTTAGCATAAAGACTTGAAGTCTATAGGAGTCGTTAGCCTGGCTCTGTCAGAGTGAAAAAATGAACCTTACAGCAACCCTGAAGCTGTCTTATTTACACAGTGGATCATGTGTATTTGAAATACACTGTAAACCTCCAATTGGAGTTTTAAGACGTTCACAATCCCCCGACTACCGGCTGACATCTTCAACCACTCGGTGATGGAGGACAGCCCTGAGCAAATATTTCAGCCACAAACACTAAAAAGCCTAGTTTTCAAGTCAAAATAACAATGCACTATTAATGTTATAGCTGTTTGCGGGGCAATGTATTACCTCTTTACTAGAGACGTCTACTTTAATTGGCTATCTTTCTCATCTCTGTTGTGAAGATGTGACTTTATTGGGGTTGGTTAAGGTCACTGGTTATTTAATGCCCCTTTATAAAAAAAAAAAATATATCTATGCGCTTACAATGTGTGGTAATTGATTCAATGTACAAATGGAAGTAACACAACCTCCTTTCTCTTTCCAGCCAACCATTTTTGGGACATTAACCAATGAGAGAGCGCTGTACGACAACAGACGGGTGAGTCACCTCCATGTGAACTTTCCTCTAAGTGGATGATGGCATTTATCACAAAGTCGCGCAGGAGTTTGGGGGGGGCTGGGTACCTGAAAACAAGCGGCTAACGGGGATTTGAATTAATTGAAAACCTCCAAAGGCAGCAACAGATGTCTGTGTTGCCGTGTGTGTTGTGTTCAGCGCAGTCGGGTGTCTCCCTCTTGAAATATGGTGGAAGTACAGTATGACATCTCTTCATTTCGCTGTATTTTCATAGAGCGTCCCCCTTTCAGCAGCGGCCAGGCTTTCACGTGCCTGACAGATGGTGAAAATCTTGTCTCTTTGTCGACGACATCCACGTTTTCGCCGGAACACAAAGACTTCCACGGTCTCTCTCTGTTGTGGCAAAATGCAAATGACAATGGCAGACACCACAGAAAGCCAATTAAGCGGCAACAAAGGAAATTATTAAGCTGCCCGGTCGCTTGCCTGGCTAGATCTGTCGGAGGAGGGGAGTCGGCGGCGAGCCTCTGCCAACTGGCACATGACTTATTTAATTACTTAGCCCAGAGGCGCTGAATGAAGCTGGGCAGATTTATGGATGGGTCCATTCCCCATTTATGAGAAAACAATAAAAGCTTCCCTTTATGCCCTATCTCCAAAGCTCCCTCGGGCCCTGTGACCATCAAGCGGGTTCTCTCTTCTCTGTGTACTGGCCTGTGTTTTTTTTTTTTTTTCCCAGGCGAGCCTAAGTAATGGACTGCAGCAGGTGGGTGGGCGGTCCAGTGTTGATTCACAGGTACAGGGAGAGCCTAATCCTGAAAGACTCTTTAAACCCGTTTGAGACTGTGCGCAGCCAAAGCTGGTCCCGAGCCAGACTTGATTATTGATGTTTCAGTGGCATTTGTGGCGGTGGAATGTGTCCAGCTTTTTCAGCGCCTCGGAGGAACAAAGATTGGCACTTCAGCTCCGAGTGTTTTTGTAGCTGAGGTTTGGTGAAGGTTTGAGCACAAACACCTCTGTTGACACAACTTCCACAGATACAATCCTCATTAATAAGAGAACAAATACAATATGTCAGTGTTGGCTTTTTGATAAATATTGGAGATTGGTCCGTTCTGTTATGATGGAGTTGAGGATTCGCCTTGACATGGCTCGCCATATTTGCACTGCACACTATTGCACTTGCACATGTATGAGCTGCACTATAGGCATTGTCATTTGGATGCAGGACAATTATTTCAGTGCTTAGCAAATGTTTAGCACCTTTCAACACCATGGACAGACTCTTCACACCGGCACCACCAGATTCAACCAAAAAAGCTGATCATTTTTGGTGTAAAATATGGATATGTTTGGTTTAACCTGTGTGAATGTTGGAAAAACTGGGACAATTTGGTGGTGAATGTTGAAAACCAGGACATTTTTGTGCTTTACAAGTACCTGAACAGCTTCAAGGGTTTCAGTCTCTAAAACCTCCAGAGAAACCCGCCCTTACCAGTTTAAGAATTGAATGTGTCTTGGTTTTATTGTCCCATGATGGTCTGAGATGCCCTTTCAGAGGCTCTTCCTCCCATCAAAGAGAAATTTCTGCCAGAAATACTGAATACTTGGCATTTTTGGCATCCTGAGCAGCAGTTTTAAACACTGGCACAAAATATTGGCAAAGGGTGACTACAAATTAAAAGCACCCATATCAAACGCCACTATCAGTCAGACCCAAATTTTTAATCTGGGTTCTGTGACCCCAATGATTTTCTAAAGGTTAAGAGGTGATTTGTGGAATATGAAAAAAATACTCTGTCCTGAATCTTTGCAATAAGTGCTGTCGTCTTATGAAAAAATCAACAACTCATCCTTCATCAATTGAGAGAAATAGACTAAAAATGGGTGGTGAATCCCAGCCAGTGCACATTGCTCTGCACACACACACCTTTCAGGCGGTCACAAGCAGGAATCACTTTGTTTTCAGGGTTCATGTGTTAGAAATGTTGAGAACCGCAGAGTTAAAGCCGAGCTCTCTCTGCAGTTGCTCTCAGTTCTTGTCGATCAACCCAGCGAAGGAGCATTTTCCTTTTTTGAAGAGCGGAGAGGTTACAGGGAAGCTTTCTGTTTCCCCTCGACATGAATTCTGCTCTGGATTATTTGCCGTGGCCTCGGAAGTGTGAAGGCACAGGTGGAACGGGGGCAGGCGCTAGCCGAGGATTATGCCGGCGTTACGCACGCTGAACAATAGCACTCTCATCGGGACGGGCTGCCAGAGAAGGCAGGTGCCATGATATCACCACAAACGGCTTAACTCCCATGCATCAGGGGCTTTGTGGGATTAATCCAATAATAAAGCCAAAGTTGCACCCAAATCCTAATTGATTTTTTTTTTTTCACCCTTATGGACATTGTTCTTGTCATTGTGTGGCAGATAAATCCGACTCGCGCCTGCCTCTGATTCTGAATATGAACCTGTTACCTGTAGCGATAGACTGGAAAGCGTAACTGTGCTGAAGTGCACTGTCATTTTCACTCATAACAATACATTTGGCTTTGACACCGTGACTTTGCTGCTGCCATCGTTACCATAGTGAAAGTGGATGAAGGCAGACAGGAATGTCCTAAGGAATTTGTCCTGACGTTGTTGACAGCACGGTCATATCGAGCATGTCGGATCGTTTCTCGTGTACAGTGCCATTAATGTGTCGCTAATTCAGCTCTAATATATGTTGTATAATATGAAATCCTTGAAATACTCACGGACAGACCATATAATCTCTGTTTAGTCACTTTAATATATACTAATAATGATGCCACAATTACAAGTAAAAAACGTCTACTAGTCCTCCAACTTAGTTTTGGTCAGTTTTGTTGTATTGTGATTTAGGAATTGTTGGTAATTCTTCTGTTTTGCTCATTTTTATATATGAAATGAAATAATTATAAAAAAAAAACATATTAGGATTAAATGCTGTAGAAATGGATAAGCTCCACCACGTCAACGAAAAGACCCAACCTGTCTGAGAGATTTGCTTCCCACACATTCCACCTTCCGTTTGACCTCGTCCTCGTCTTGTCTCCTGCATGTCCTCATGATGTTTCTGCCATTTCATTTGCATTTACTTGCATCTCGAGTCCAAGCACAACCCGTCCAGGCGCTCGGAGGAAGTCTTGACCACATCCGCCGGTCGAGGCCAAGTCCTGGTTCGTCTGCTCCGCCTGGCGCTCTTCTCTCAGAGATGGTAGATTTTAACGTGCGCTTTTCTGTTTGTCTGATGTACAGAGCAGCTTTTAACACCAGGCGTCTATAAGAGAGTAAGATTAGGTTATTTTCAGTGTTAGATTCAATGTTTTTTTACTGGTCGTTTTTTTTTTTTTAATCATTCAACCTTTCTTTCCCTCTTTGTGTGTTTAACTTTAGTTCAATTTCAGTTCATTTGGATTGAATTGAAACTCAAATGCTTTTCTTTTTTTGATTGTTTTTTTTTTAATGCATTACTCTTCATTCTTTTTTATTTCCATAGTGACACAGGAGTTACACCATGAGTTGCACTTGATACATGAAATACACTATACAAGTAAAGTCTGATTGATTGATTGACTGATAGGATGAAGGACAAAGCCATCATATCACAGCCGGTCTTCCACCAGCTGCTTCTTAAAATATGCAATCGAGAGATCTGTCGGTGTTTTTCATGAATTGCATTTGGACTGAAGATGCAAGTAAACATAAATAATTTGCAGTGACACAAAAGACACCACACACACACACACACACACACACACACACACACACACACTATACTCGGTGAGAACTGTAGTTCTTTTTATATCATGTTTATGTTGTGCTCTGAGAATCTAGGTTTCTGTGTCTGGAAGGTGGCAGCTGCTCTAATCTCAGTAGACTAGTACAGATTGAACCATTCAAGCTGGTTAGAAGCAAACAATGTTGGTCACCCAGAACCCTTTACTGGGATTACACACAGGCTGTTTACAATGCTGATGGTGTGTTGTACCCAACGAGCCAGAAGTAGAATGAGCCAAAATCAAAGTTCAACTGTGCACTTTGGCCTCAGGGCAACCCACCCAGCCATGTGACGCCAGGATCCATCACAGACAGGGCGATGTATCAGAGGTAGAACAGACAAAAGAAAAGTTAGCCTGTGGGGACTTGCAGAAAGAATATTGAAAGAACCTGAATCACCATGACCTGCACCCTGCATGACGTCTTTTTGCCCTAAAAATTTGACTTCACATGAAGGTGGCCTATACAGGGACATTTAAAAGAGTGTGGCTACCTGTCACGAGCCCATCAGGACCTGTCGGGTCCTGATGTGTTGGGCCAGGTTTGGACAAAATTTTAGAAATAATGTTTGGGTTCACATCAGGTTTGGTCCTAATTGGCGTTATTTTAGTGAAAAATGTACCAGCTGTCTGTTCTGGGCGACCTCCTGTAGTGCTGGAGTTTACGTGACGACACTGAAGGCAACATGTAGAGTCTTTCAGGTGGTAAATGTAGTGTAGTGATGGAGGACAAGCAAAATCCCAAGCTCAGGTCGGGTTCGGATACAAAAAAAGAATACCTGTCAGGCTCGGGTCGGGTTCGGTTACCATGCTCCTGATCTGAACTCTAACACTTGAACCTGTAGAGGGTTAGGTTTGCCACATCCTAAAAATCTTGACTGACAAAGCGTTTTCTTTAAGCTTAATGTTATGTTTAGCAAGTAACAACAATAACACAATTTTCATCAACCCAGTCGCCAGAATAAAATGTTGCCATTTTACATTTATGCAAACCAACAAAAGTGTTGAAATGTGAATGTTTCCTAACCAAAAATAATTTATAGCCAATGAATTGGCGCCTGCGGCAACTTCATGTGACTTGTTAGCTACTTTAGCCACGTTTGTTTACTTCATTAGCGACCAAAACTACTTGATGAAGGCTAGGAGAAGGTCATGGTTAAGGTTAGGAAGATGTTTGTCGTCATGGTTAAATTTAAGAAAAGGTCATGGTTATAATTAGGAAGATGTTTGTCGTTATGATTAAATTTAAGAAAAGGTCATGGTTATAATTAGGAAAATGTTTGTTGTTATGATTAAATTTAAGAAAAGGTCATGGTTATAATTAGGAAAATGTTTGTTGTTATGATTAAATTTAAGAAAAGGTCATGGTTAAGGTTAGGAAGACGTTTGTCATCATGGTTAACATCAGCAAAAGGTCATGGTTAACATTATGAAACCTTAGGTAACATTCATTAACATCAATGATAGTTAAATAACAGCTAAAAAACCTGCCATAGTTCCTGTTTGACACGGGATTCAAACCTCAGTCTGCAGAAGCAAAGTCCTGTTGAGTTCGCCACCTGCCACCCCACCTGTGGCGCATTTTGCTCGCTTTACCTCACAAAACTTGAAAACGTGACATTTCAACACGCCCTCGGTTTGCAGAGACGCAAACTGCCGACATTTGCTCGCGGCCGCTCTGCAGTTGTCACCGCGCTTCATCAGGTTGCTGCGGCTGTTTGAACTCCGGAGTCTGGCAGCGAATGAGACGAGAGCGCGACGTCTGCCTTTACTTTGATGGCAGATAATTTGTTACAGTCATTTGTCGATAGTTATGTGTCTCTTTGATTTTAATTAAAAACAAAACGGCATCAAATAGCTTATAATTGATCGGGAGCCTTTGAGCATTAACGGGGCTGGGTTTCCCATGGCAACGGCAGGCAGACGTCGACTGAGGGGGCAAATAGTGTGAATTTTAATGACAGCGGGTCTTCAGGAGCAGGGAGCCTGTCTCCGACGACACTAATTAGGAGCAGCCTCTGCAGTCGTGTGCCGTTAGCTGGAGCAGCGCAGCAGAGTGTCTGAGAGACTTGTTCTGAATCGCTCTGACATATTTACAATTCTGTGTAACAACCGTAAATCTGTGCTTTCTGCTGGCTTGGCTGTGTGTGTGTGTGTTTTATGTGTATGTGTGGGTGGGTGTGAAGAAGAGTCTTATTCCAAAATGAGATATCAAGCCTTTAAAAAAAAATGTGACACCCAGTCTCCAGTGAAGCACATCATAGGTTAGTGTTGAAGTTAAGGAGTCGTTTTAGGTCATTTACACATAAAATACTGAAAATAAACGTTTTTCAAGGAATCGATTACAATTTTCAAGTAGCACTACAGCTAATGATTACTTTCACTTGTGATTAATGCATTAATTATTTTTTTGAGTAATACTTTTGTTTGTAAAATTTCAAAAATAATGTTCATCACAAGTTACCATTGCCCATTCCCCTCAAAGCTTTCATTTTTATAATGACATGACACAGAGAAAAGCATTTGTGAGGCTGTAACCAGCAATTGTTTGGGACTTTTGCTCGATAAATGACTAAAACAGTACATTTTTAATTGACAAATGTATTAATTGGCCGATTGTTTCAGCTCTAAATTTCAGATACAGTAGCAGTGTTTTTTTCTCCAGAGTGAATATGTAGCATTTTGGGAGGAAACCCTTTATATGCACATGTATGAAAGTGTGTGCAGTAAGTGCCTGTGTGACTGAACAAAAGAAACAGTGGGAAAAACAGTGTGTGTATGTGTGTGTGTTGATGGACACAACATTGTCTGTTACAGGGGATCAAACTTGGGACTTTTGGCTTACAGGTCACTCTGATACTCATTACATGTTTTCCTGCCT